>NC_056735.1:1992682580-1992833714 GCF_019279795.1 Protopterus annectens
AACCTTATAAAGAGGGAGTTCACAAATGAAAATTTATAGTATTTGCATTGCAATGATTTTGATGTTTACAGGCCCTGATAAAGTGATGTGTATAGCTTAGTCTATAGTGCATTTATAGAAAACTCAAAGTCAAAGCACCTACTCATGTGTCTCACAATTTATGTAACTAATACAAACTACAGCACATGATATGACAAACTATTAAAGGTTTGTGGTACTGGCACTAAAGCCCACAGTCTTTGCAAAACTTTTTGATAAAATACTCCACGGTATTCTATTGGCATTAGTGATTATCAAAGAATATAGGAGAGGGATGTTAGAAGTAAAATTTAAGTTTGTGCTTGGTGATGTAAGCAAATTTTGTCTTTAGATATATAGTATTAATAGGTTTTCACTGTCCTGTAGAGCACATCTTTGAGAGGCAGGTTGTGGTCATACCAGCCTGAGTTGGTCCATTTCAAACTCGTTGCCAGTTTTAATGTGTTATATCCTGGTGGTAGATGGAGGGACTTAAGTCTTTGGTAGAGGTCTCGACAGAAGAATCTTACTCTCTCTCACACACACACACACACACACACACACACACACACACACACATACACATGGGGTAGAAACTTGAGAAACACTCTAAGCACTTCAACATCTGGAGCTGCATTCACTGGCAGATATTTTGAAACAGTGTAATGAATGTTGCTTTTTGATAAGAATAGAATGGGAAGCATACTAGTCTGCCTGCTTGTAAGTAGAGCTGGTGAAGGAATGGTGCTGGACTTTATTCATGATTGATGTGAATGTAGATGTGGCTCAGATAATTTTTGAGATGAATGGAGAAGTGCAGTTTCTGCCAAGAAATGTCAGCACACTGATGTTCCTTAGCCTGGAGAGGGTAACAGAACTAACCTCTGCAAGCCTTGTGAAGTACTGACTGCCAATATGATGGGGAATGTGATTTTAATCAAGAAGCACTCCCTTTGTGTGAACATCTGGGAGGAGTGGAGGATTTCAGCGTGATAATTGGGAATTGATCAGACTACTTTCTTTGCACATAGTGTGCCAGTCTTTTGCAAGAAACAGGTCAATCTTTGATGAAGACTATTTCACCAGCCGGATATACTTAGGGATATTTTATCATACAAGATTACAGAGGCTAGAGTGGCATCTTCCTAAATAATAATTCTTTGTGACATGTAATGTATGGGGCAGACTAAGAGTAAGGGGGTACATAGAGGTTCAAGACATCACAAGTCTTTGCAAGATTAGTTATTTACAAGTGAGGCAGAGGTTCTCTGCATTATTTCTGTCAAACTGTTCTGATGTAACATTTCTACATATGTTTATGTTGATCTGCACATTATTAGATTTAATATTATCTAACAATATATTTGTATATGATAGCAATATATATTTACAAAAATGGGGGTTGCCATGGAGAAACTCATATGTGAGCATGGTAGTTTATTATTGGGAGAAACAGTATTCATTTAATAGTGTGTACAGTAAATACATTAAGATGTATAGACGTTTTGTCGATGACACCTTTATGCTGTGGGGGGGGGGCATCACTATTGTCAGATTTCATTAAGTACTTGGACTCTACAACAGACTTTTTGAGATTTACAACGTCCTTCTCACTCATAGAAATAGACTTTTGAGATGTCTCTGTGTATAGACACAGTTTGGGTAAAATCAATACCAGTCTCTTTAGAAAAGCCTGTTGGAGAAGTAGTCTCTTAGTTCGCAATAGCATGCATCCTAAGCACATATTCCCAAATATTATCAACGGGCAATTAATTAGCAATATGTGTAATGGGCAAACTGATAAAGAGAAAGAAGTTAACTACTTGGAGCAAGTATTTCTGGAGAGGGGATATGAGAAAACTGTGTTTCAAACTGTAAAGAATGAAACTGCATCTAACAGCAAAAGAATTCATTCTATCAGCATAAAGCCAGCAATGACTGCGACTGTAAAAAGGAACCTCAAGCATAATGACAAAGTACGTTTTGTTAACAAGTATGCTAGTGATACTAGCAAGGTTTGTGATATAATTAAGAACAACTGGCATTTCCTGATAACTGATAAGGAGACAGAATATGTTATAGGTAGAGTACCCAGTTTTGCATATAAGGACAAGAGCAATTTAAAACAGTTACCTTGTAACGATCGGCTAAAGAATACTATGTCCCCACTGAAACTTGGAACATATCCTTGCAATAAATGCAAAATGTGTCAATGTTTCTTCTGTCCAGGAATTTAAACACCCTATTTTGTCCTTCATATTTCTGTCTAGAGTCTATGCTACTTGTGGAACATCTAGCTTAATATATATGGCAGAGTGCACAGGGTGTACATGTTTTTATATAGAGAAAACACAGAAACGGCTCAGAGACAGAATATATATGATGTAAAAAATAAGACCAAATTAAATGCTTTAGCTAAGCATACAATGGAATTCCCTTCACATAATTTTAGGTTTAGAGTCCTACAAAATGTTAATAATGACAGGAGAGGGGGTAATTTAAACAACTTACTTAAAATAATTGAATTAAAGTGGATATTAAAGCTGCAAGCTCATGTATACCCTGGGATGAACAACTATGTCTCCATTAAACCTGAGCTAGAAGCTCGCTCACTTAAATAAGATGTAATACTAGCTGAAGACTTAATTGATGTATTTTTAGGGTGAATTTATTTTAATGATGTATTTAATTGATTAATTAATAGTGCTTTTTGATATAAAATGTTTAGGGATTTTTACTGTTTTATTGAAGACTTGAGAAAGCGTGACTTGTTCTACGTGAAAGCGCTTGTCTAAATAAACCTGTTTTAAGCCGTGATGGTCATCTGGATTTTTTTGCTTCATTGACTTTTTGTTTTTGTATGATCTTTAGACTATTGCTGGTAATTTGTGTTTGAACATTTCTACATATGTGTTAGGACTGATAAACATAAAACAGAGGCAGATTCACTTATACAAGCAATGTTTTAAACAAAGGATAAAAAAGAGTTGATATGAGAAGTTAAACATATGAAATGAGCTAACTCTGTGTGTTTAGCCTCAGAATCAGCCGATCTGGATTTATGTAAGAATTGATAAGATACACAACACATTAATTTGAAGTATCATTTGGCAGTTGCAATGAACAGAACATATTTTAAGGATATTTTTATAGAAAATTTAAAGTAAGACTTATAATGCACTCAAAAAGAAAATTAAACTGATGTAGTAAGGTAAGTAACAAAGTAGAAAAGAAAGAAATGGATGTGAAAGGTAAGCAAGGACAGAGGCATTTTTCTATCCCACAGTAGATTACTATCAACAGAAAGAAAACAGGTGGATTATAAACAAAAGAGATCTGTATTTGTTGTCTTACTAATGAAGTAACAGTTCAATCTAGTGAGTATAATAATTGTGTTTTAAAGGATACATAGATTAATTAAGAAGTAAATGCATGGATTAAAAATGGAAAATGAACAGATTTAATGAAAGAAAAGATTCCTCTAAGATTCCCCGCATGGGGGGGGGGTAAATAAATAAATACATAAATAAATAAAATAAATAAACTCTAAATGCATACTTTGACTTTAAAACATTTAAAAATAGTTATGTAATGCATCCTAAAATAGCAGTTGTAAATGTAGATATATCATTAGTGTTGAAAAACCATCATGAAACATCAATGAAACTTCAAAAAGTGAGGAATAAGTTTGGAGTGCATGCTTCAAACGGCATACATGCTGATATTCTGGAGGTGAGTTGGACTTTATTAGCAATACAATTATAAAACTACTTTATAGAAGAATTTGAGGGGCTAGCTGTTATGTCTTCCTTTTACAAATGGTTCAGTCTGATCATTTTAATTAATTATTTTTCTTTTCTCCTGGTAAGCAAACTGGTCTATAAAGCCTTTGCAACTGTGAGCTGGGTTCGAGCCACAGCTTGCTCATCTAGTATTTGTGGGACAGAAATGAAATATTTTGCTTATAAAAAGTATGGTAAACCTCTTGTTGGATATTATACCACACAGGAAGTATTAAAGTACTTCAGCCCTGACCTTATGCATGCCCTATTGCTATTAATTTCTGAATGCTGATAGTGAACTACTGACTAGTCAGCATTTCCAAATCATACTGCCTAACACCTTGTGTTTTTGGCATCTGTCCTCTTCGACCCACCCTAGTTACACCTCAGACCTGGGCAGCAAGGGAAAGATTAAGTACTATTGGTGTCATTCATAAACATTTGGTGTACACCTGCACCAAAGAAGAGAAGTAAGTCTGCAATTTGCAGCATGACAGAAGCTCATTACACATGTACAAGTGAGGTGGGTGTGCAAGACTTGACAGATGTGAGGCAGAGATGTATTAGCACTGCTGCTTCTGCTGCTATAGTTTGCATGGCTCTTACTCATGAGCAGCAGTGTAAATGCATAAGTAACACCATGTGCTCTGTACCATGGCTTCCAAATTTTCTACCACATCAGCTAATGAGAAGTAAGCAGCAGTAAGTAAGCAGCAGGTAGTATGGTGTGCACAATAGCACCAGACACTGCAGCGGAACAGGAATATTATTTTTAGCACTGGGAAATGACATTTACCTATTAAGATCAGTAGCTTATACAGGCATAAGAGATGATTATAGAAATGAGTACAGGGCATAAGCAGGAGGCACAAGACAACACATATAGAGACTGCAAGGTGGGAACTGGTAAGGCAATTTTTTTTTTTTTTTGGTGGGTATTGAGCTCCTTTTTATTAAAAAAAAAAGATGTGAAGGTGCATGGTATTTAATTAAAAATAAAACTGTGGTTGGATAGAAGGAGCAGGAGAATTTACAGAAGAAAATAGTAAAGATTAACAGGGTTGGTTGTGCACATGAGGTTGAGTTGACAGAGGAGGAACACATAAATACAGAGGGTTTATAACCTGTGATGAGAAAGATTTGACTAGCAACATGTTATGAAATATAAAACAGTAGGAAGAGGGGGACTGCAAGCAAAGCACATGCTGGTGTGCTGGTTGTAGATGGGGCTGCTAACTTTGACAAGAGAGTGACTTAAACACATCCAGTAAAATGTAATGTCCCAACGTAATTGTTATCACGTGGCCCAGAGAAAATTCCTCACCAGTTAAGAAAATCAGCAATTCATTCCATGAGGCACCCGATATGGCTATGTCATTGGTCCACACCCTGCTGCACCACAGATTCAGCCACCTATGAAAGCTGTGTCAGATTGGTGGTAGGCTCCATATGCATGCATTTCTTCAACAGCATGTTTGGAATTCTCAGCTTGAGATGCATCAGGGCTGCCTGGCTGGGATGTATCTTCAACCATACCTGGTAAAAAAAAAAATCTGAGTCCTATCTCTGCAGTTAGCCTCAGCCTCATTTTGTTTTTGTCTTTGATTACATGAGAGAAGATCATCCACTATCATATATACACATTACATTTATATTGTTACATTGTTCTTCCAGAGTGCTCATGCATATCCACAATAAGAAATTGAATATGATAACAAGGAATGTACATTTACACTAACACTCTTCTATATAGTCACTTTACTTATTTCTTTATGTTTTTCAGTAGTGTTTGTCTCTTCACTCCCCTCCACTTCCTTACTTCCATCTGTCTTCAAGGTTGAGTTCACCCACTCCCTGTTTTGCATTTACCTCTTCCCCTATTATTCTTTCCTTGCTACTGATGTCTGACCAGTTCTCCTGGTATATTGATGTTCTAATGCCATGTTTAATCCTTCTTGTTGTCATTCTGTTAGTGACCCCCCCCCTTTTTTTATTTATTCTATTATTTTCTTTAGAGTGTTGGCATTGTTTATTTTTGGATCTCAGGGTTGTGCATCTGTTGCTCACATCCAATTGTTGACAATTCCAGATTATATTCCTCCTCCCATGGCTAGTATCTGTTGCCATATTTTCTTTCCATTTTTTCCTGATTTGTGTCTATCCCTAAAAGGCATACTTCCCACTTGTTCTATAATGTTGTTCCACATACCTTTCCCTATTCTTCCACCTCCTTCGCTCATATATTTTTTGCCCATTTGCACTCTCAGAACATATGTATAATTTCTGCCTTCTATGCTTCTCTATACCAAGTCTCTAAATGTCTCATCCTTTCCACCTCCTTTATGTTTATCTCTTGAGAGTGTTAGATACCACCTGTGTTGTATTCCCATCTGTGTATCCCACCTCCTGCTAAGGATTTTTGTTGTATTAGCTGGCCTCTATACCTCTTCCCATTCCTTATCTGTGGAAGTCCATCCTTCTTTTTATTTTCCTAAATTTTCCTGAGTCTCTGCCTGCCTTCTTTGCCTTCTCTTTCCTGTTCAATATCTTTGTAAATCAGTCTACTTCTCCCTTTTCCTTTCCATTCCTTCCATTTTTTTCAATTTCTTCTTTCCTTCAGTGGTCTCCACTAACTGTTTCTTAATAGTTTCCCCTATTTTTTCTTAACATTTCTTCCACCTTATTTTTTTCCACTGCCCCCCTTTACTATTTCCCATACTTCTCCTTTAGTAAGTGTTATCTCACCTACCCAGTCTTCCTGGAGGACTTGCCTTAGCTTTTGCCATCCATCTTCCATCATGATTCTTTCTTCTTCTTCTCATCCTTTTTTTCCTCTCTCTCTTCCCTTTCCCATATCCATCCCTCTAAACCTATAATGTCCTCTAGCATTCCTCTCAGTCATATTTAATTTAGTGCTGTTTGGGTCTTTGGCTTTGTTGTGTCTCCTAAAATTTTCTTTATTTTCTCACTCACTCTCTCTCTTCCTAATTTCCTCCCTGTCAGGTTTTTGCCTGCTTTTCTTTTCTCTTGTCCTTAACCATTGGCCTCTGGTGTAAGGTTCAGCATACCTCTCTGGCACTCCCCATACTCCTTTGCTAGTGCTTGTTCTTAGTTTTCCTTTATTGCAGTTTGCAGTCATCTGTGAACTTTGTTAGCCAGAGTCCCTTAGTGTTGGCCTGTACTTCAGAGAAGTAGATGCCAAACAAGAGTGGTCCCAGGACTGAACCCTGAGGTACTCCACTTGTCACTTGTCTGGAGCTAGATTTGGAGTCGGCTACTTTTCCAGTCTGGGTTCTGTCAGTAAGCCAGTTAGTAACCCATCGAGTGACATAGGGATTTATGCCCAGCTTAGTAAGTTTATCTATGATTCCAGAGTGGGGGATGGTGTCAAATGCCTTGGTGAGGTCCAGATAGGCTGTGTGGACCGCCTTACCCTCGTCCACAGCTCTGGAGACTGATTTGAAGAAGTCAATCAGATGCAAGAGACAAGATCCACCCTTCACAAACCTGAACTGGGTGGGGTCTAGTGTTTGAAGGTTGCCAATGTCTTTGTTTATAAGTTCCATGCCCTTGCAGATCAGGCTTGTCAGACGGATGGAACGGTAGTTCTCGGGATCCAAGGTGGATCCCCCTTTGTGGAGTGGGATAACTGTAGCTGTGCACCATTCAGTGGCCATTAAGCCTGAGGTGAGGCTATGATTAAACATGACACTTAGATGAGGTGCCAGTTAATTTTGTAGTTGATGTAGTACACAGCCTGGAATATCATCTGGTCCAACGGAGCTTTGAAGATTGCGGTTTCTACCTGCGTGGCCGTGATTACCGGAATTTGGCAATATTTTGGTATTGAGATGGGCCATTTACAGGGTGAGAGGGGGGTGAAGTTGGCACTAAATCAATCTGCAGGGATATTGGCAATATCCCTGGGATCAGTATATTTAATGCCATTCTATTTTAGCTCAGAGCAGATCTGAGCATTGCCATTTAGATTTTTGACATAACTATAGAATGCCTTGTGGTTGTCTTTGGAATCTGTGGCAATTTTATTTTTCTAACTAGCTTTTGAGGATTTTATGAGGGATCTCAACTTCTTACTGAGGCTGGTGAGGGAGGTTTTGCATTCTGGGATTTTCTTCTTTTCTGCAACAGTTTCTTCCTTCTGTTGTATAGTTTATTTATAGCAGGGGACCACCAGATTGGCTTCCTTTTTTGGAGAAGAGCATCTTGGTTCTATTTGGGATGGCACGATTCATGCATGAGTGGATGTGCTCGTACAGTGCCTTAGTGTAGGATTCTGCAGTCGAACTTTCAAATCCCGTCTGCATGGGTGTCATGAAGTTCGTCACTTCTGACTTCAGTAGCATGAAGTTAGCTTTGGAGAATTTTTTTAAGGAGGTTTCCTTACTGGGGGCTGGGGGTGGTATGTGGATGTCAAGGGTGATTTGCTTATGGTCAGACCTGACCAATGAGGGGGTGACCACTGGTGTGGAGCATCTATCTCCCATGTTGGTAATGACCACGTCTAGGATATTGGAGCCCCTAGTGGGACAATGGATTAGTTGATCCAGGGCATTTGAATTTATGAATTCCAAGAATCGTTGGGAAAAGGAGTTGGTAAACGAGTAGTTTTCCCAGTTAATGGCAGGGTAGTTGAAATCACCCAGTATTAGGGTGTTTGGTTGTATTTTAATATTTTCAAGTATGTTTAGAAAGGTGTAGCGAGAATCTTGGGGCATGGTGGGGGATCTGTAGCAAGCTACAATTTGGATTGCAGTCTTACCTAGTGTTAGTGCACCTGGAGAATTTCAGATGCATTGTGTTGGGCAATTAGCCTGGTGGTGTGGATATTCTTGGTGAATATGGACACTCCTCCATCTTTAGTGTTTCGGTCTTGGTTTTGTGGCCGAAAAGTGTGGTAAGAGTTGTAGCCTGGTATTGCAGGGGTGCTCTCTGGAGCCTTGAACCAGGTCTCACTTACTGCACAGTTATCAATGTTCTCCATTTTTAGGAGTGCCTCGAGAGAGTGCATTTTGAGGTTTAGACTTCTAGCATTGAGTAGCATTACCTTCAGATTTTGCATGCTTGTATCTGTTACGGTGATAGGTTTATCCTTTGAACCTTGCTTAAAAAGGCACTATAGGTGTGGCAAGAGCTTTAGTCAGTAACTTCCATCCCAGGGGTGACAGGTACAGACCATCTCTGGCAAAGCATCGTGGTTTGTCGATCATGTCTTCCCAGGCAGACAGATACTGGATCCCCTTTGAATGAGACCAGAAGCTTAGGCAATTGTTGAAGTCAATCATTTTGTCCTTATACTGTGGTATCATTCTGGGTGAAGGCAGGATGCTACTCAGGGCTAGGGTCATACCTGCCTGGGCCACATGATCTGAGAGCTCTTCCATGTCTCTTTTCATGTTGTCCAGGGAGGTACATCTCAAGTCATTCATTCCAACATGGACAATGACAGAGTCATATTTGTACTTGTTGTGGAGTGACTTGAGTGTATGCATTATGTTGCAGATCCTGGCACCTGACAGGCAGCTGACTAATTTTCTCTTTGTTCAGCCTGGTGAGTGGGACATCAGTGTGCCTGACTATAGTGTCACCTATGACTAAAGTGTTGGGTACATTGTCTTGCCTTAGGGGATATTGTTGGGTGGCACACTGGTGTTGTGAGCTATGTGTCACTTTGGTTGTGACTGGTGTTTGTTTGCATTTCAGCTTCAGAGTTCCTTGTTGCTTGGGGAGGTTAATGTTAAGGGTCTCCATATATGTGAGTTTAGTGTTACTATGTGTGCGTGTTGATGGTGTGGGTTTTGAATGGCTATGAGTTGCTTGAGGTGTAGTGTAGGTGTTAACCTTCTCCTCTTGACTGTCTAGCAGAATCTTGGCTGGAGAGAGCTTTACTTCCAGTTTGGCTATGTAAGTGCATCTCTCACAGGTTGTAATGTTGGGTGGTAGGAGAGGATTGTCTGTGTACATGAGGCAGTTGCCGCATTGCCCCAGTATGCTCAGATTCACCAGGTGGACAGGAGAAATCACCGGAAGCTGACCCTTGGACATACCTGTTTAGGTGCTTTTTTGTAAAGTATAAGAGCTGTTTTCCCTTACCTTTGCAAGGTACTTTGCAATTTTAGGCTGTTTAGTGCCTGCGATTAATTTCTCCATATTGGCAAGGAGAGTTGAGTGCTTGTATCAGTTTCAGACTTCCTAGTGCTTACTAGCATGTTCTAGAGCAAGTGCTAGTCACAGGGGTTCAGTTCTATTGTCTTGTCAAACTTGCTGTCTCCCATACCTCTAATCCTATTTATTTCACCCCTGGCCTCATTGGTATGTTTCCCCATTCTTGTAACTCATTGATCCATGCTTGTTCCTGCTTTTACCCACACTGTTTTCTTTAGTTTTCACTTGAGCCCTGCATCTTGATTGAAGATTTTAAATGTATTCATAACTAAGCTTGCTGCTCTCTTTATGTCTTCTGCTAGTAGGATGCACTCATCTGCAAATAAGAAAAACTAAGCCATTCTCCCCCTCTTTAGAGTTCTAGCTCTTGTGGTGCCTCCTTTACATCACTCACTCCATTTTAATGAGTCAAATGATTTTTAATGTTAAACAGCATTATTCCTGATTTTTGGTTCCATGATTTCTCTTGCCTTTCTATGAAGTGTAGTACCTCCCATCAGCTGTCCATTGATATTTTCCATTTTATAAAACCATCTTGTTCTTCCTGATTTGGGAAGGAGTTTCTCAATTTTTTGCTAGAATTTGTGCTAGTATTTTCCCATCTGTGATAATTAGGTATATTAGTGATTTTAATATAGATTAGTTAATCTGTAGCTCCCACAACCCCACAAATTATATCCAGGAATAAAGAGGTCATCATCTCTCTCTCTACTCTTCCCTCATTAGGTCAGTCATCAAGTATAATGTCCCATTTGGAATGTACCTCAATAGATGCATGCAACAGCAGAAAAGGCCACAAATGTACCTCACAAAGAGGATCCTAAGCCTTAAAAACATGTCCCACATGGACAGGCAAACCCCCCAGCTATTCTGTGTCTCATATCATCTACTAAGAGGCAATGTCTACTTGACTTACAAAGCCATGTCTGATACAGCTCTGTTAGAAATGCTACAGCTAAAGAAATCCCAATCCCTCCACACCACACACTCCAGACACCTCAACCTCATTACCACAATCAACAGAACATGCTGGAGGGACAGATTCATAACCCAGAGACTGTTCATGCTCTGTAATAGACTTCCCATACATGTCAAGCAGAGCACCTCACTAGCCCTCTTCAAGAGAAATCTTGATGAGTAGATGGGAAATGGAAAGTTCACCCAGGGGATCACTCCAGTGTCTCTACTTGATAGAGGCACCTGGAACTAACGTCAGGTGGCAAGATGCCAGAGCACTTCTATGGGCTAAGCTTGTAAAGGTTCCAGGGTCATTAGCCTAGTACACACCTATGAACCTCCATGGCTTCAGATCAGTCATAGACCCACTAGGATTGACAAGTCATCTAACAGACACTACATTCTCAACTGAATTTTAACAAATAAATCACTCCACTCTTTTCAATCTGGCTGTCTCCCAAAGAGCCTCAGTGACCATCTTCTAACCTTTCTACTCAGACATATACAAGCCCATTAAACCTAAATAAAAAGTAACTACTTATCATCTAATAAGGAACAAAAGAAACTTTAACCCCAAAGATTTCACATAAACCCTCAGTCACTGCAATTAGCACCACTTAAGCAGCTTCCCCTAGAAGACATAGTTGAATACTTCAGTACTACCTTCATTGCAATCCCAAACACACAAGCTCCTCCCAGAACAATAAGGATAAAATCTAACTTTACCCCATGGCTAAGCAAAGAAACTAGGTCACTGCTAAAATCAAGAGACAATGCCTGGGAACAATGGTACAAAACTAAGTCCCAAGTGTCACAACAAACTTACCATGAACTCAGAAATAAGGCAAAAAGACTAGTCAAATAGGACAAGATAAACTACTACACTGAGATCCAAACTAAACACCAAAATAACCCAAAAAGTTTAGATCAGCTATTAATAACATACGCCTACCCGGTAAAGCTAGCACACCCCCTCTTTCTATTGCTAATAATACAGATAACATAGCTACCCAATTCAATAAATACTTCACTAGGATTATTTTAGCCATCTCTAAAATGCAAACCTCTACTAACACTCCATTTACTCCTATAGCAAAGAATAATAACAACACCTTCTCCCTACAACCTGTCTTAACTGAGTCAATAAAAAATTGCTTAAAAAACTAAAGCCCACTACACTAGCTGCTGATAACTTACCAGCAGATTTTCTTAGACTTGCCACCAATGCAATTGCCTTTCCAGTATCCATACTTATAAACAGAGCCATTTCTAAAGACAAAGTCCCTGCCATTTGGAAAATTTCACACATTATTCAACTACATGAAGAAGGCAGGTCAGCAGATCTATTAAACTACTGAGCAACTGCTATCCTACCCCCCTTGTCTAAGATACTATAGAAAAATATACACAAAAAAATCATGGACTACCAGTGGCAGCTGGTGACTTCAAATCAAAGGGGGGCTGGAGACAGCTGAATGGGTATGGCCAAGGGAAGGGGTGTGGCCAACTAGAAAGGGTAGGGCTATTCTAAAAACAACAAAAACTGGGACTTTAATTAAATATGCTGCCCTGGATGCCAAACCATCATTATGAGAGTCTAATCAAGATAAAATGAAGTGTAGAAGAAAAAAAATATTTCAATGCATTGGCTACATGACAGTTTACTTAATATCTAGATGGAAACTAAAAGGTTGTGAGGCATGAAAAAATAAATTAATTTTTAAATACATTACTGGAATGCCAGTCAAAATCAAGTGTGAAAAAGTGTGAAAAACAAGCAGCACTCAAATCAAACCACTTCTCCTTGCACTGCAGTTCTAATTATAATTTATATTCAACTTTATAAAAGTACCAAGTAACGGGCGGCCACAGTGGTGCAGTGGTTAGCATTGTCACCTCACAGCAAGAGGTTTTCTGGTTCGATCCTCGGCTGGGGTGCCTTCTGTGCATGTCCTCCCTGTGGTCGCATGGGTTTCCTCCAGGTGCTCCGGTTTCCTCCCACATCCCAAAGACATGCTGCAGGTGGATTGGACACACTAAATTGGCCCTAGGTGTGAGTGCATGTGTGCGTGTGCCTTCTGTGGAAGTTTGGGCGCCAGGCTGGCTACTCAACACTGTAAAACTCCACTGCCAATCATGAGCAGACAGGTGATCCACTGTGGCGACCCCTAACTGGGAAAAGCCAAAAAAGAAGAAGATAAAAGTACCAAGTAACATGCTGAAAGTAGCAATCTCTGTGATATCCCCACTTGTAAAAATGTTTCTTATCCAAAAAAGACCTGCTGCCTGACAACTATCTACTTGTTTCATGGGGAAAACATGATCAAAGTAAAAAATGAAAAGCAAACAAGCTCAAGATAAATTGGTTAAAGGATTTCTGCACAGGTTATGGACCACACGTGATAGACTGACATTCTGTTTAGTTTACGGGTAAAGCCTGCAAAGATGACTGCAAGTCTCCAATAAATGTAATGAGTTTCTGAAAATCCTGTAGTCCTGTACTTTATTACAAATACTGTCATATTCATTTCAATACCTAAGGCTTATACTTTATCTAGTTATGTAAATATTCTCTGTATGCCAACAACAAAAAGACTTTCAATGTTGGTAATTCTTTAACAGTATGCTTATTAAACCTTACTTGCATCTTTACAAACTCAGACAAGCTTACCTGATGGTCATTAAAGCATTGCTACTTAAATACAGAGCAATAGGCACTGCAACAACATACATTTTCTGAATAATAAGAAGCATAAATCAACAGTATAAAAATATGACAGAAAACCAGAACATTCTGCAAAATCAGGGACAGATGAAAAGCCACTGTAGTCATACCTGTCAACCTCAGAGCAAGAAATCTGGACAAAGCCATAACTAGAAGAGGGCCAAAGGCCCAACAATAAGGACAATTTTAAAATATTGTTATTATAAACTTATAAAGATAATAGAATAGTAGGTCTTGCATTAGTATGAATTTTCTGATGGGTATGAAATCTGAAACTCAAATGTCTGTCATTATTTTCTAATTTCAATTTTTAATGATTTGCCACTAATTTGCCAGAAAAACACAATTTTATAAAAAACAGACAAAAATGTGATGCAAAAATTTAAAAGACCCACACAATACAGCTGTGGAATCTGTCAAAGAAGGGACACTTTTCAAATATTAGTACTGTTATGTTGAGCAGCTGACAAATTAAGAGAATCTACATCCATAACTGATCATTACAATTATTTATTAATTGTAAGCCCTCCATGTTTTCTTCCAAAATTACCATTTTGCAGAGGGATTATTAAGGGGGAAAGCAACATTTTGATCCAAAATCGGGACAGCTGAGAGGTTGGGATATACCTAATTCTATAAAATGATTTATTTGCGTGTACCTGTCAACCTCAATGAAGGAAATCTAGACAAGGCCAAATATATTGGGGGGACATACAAACAGTACTAAAAATTGCCCTTGTATAAACTGAGACAGTTGAAAAAATAGCAGGTCTTGCTTTAGCATGCCTTTTTCTGAAGGGTATGAAGTCTGAAACTCAATGTCTGTAATTATTTAGTGACTTCATTCCTAAATGGTTTTCCAGAAAACCACAAATTTTATGAGGACAAACTAAAAATAAACAAAATTCTATTAATTCTGCAAAGATCTGGACAGTTGAGATGTATAGTTCATTCGGGGCTGAGTTTACCGCCCTTCTCCCTTCACAAAATCATGGTCGAATGGGGTCTCCCACCTGCAGCCATTACGATGTCCTATTACTTGGCTATTTCACCCCATTTACCATAAACACTGTAATGTGCATATTGCTTTACTTCTGTGATGATTTGGATTTCATTTAAAGGTTTTATTTTACATTTTACAGCCAAACACTAATCAACATTTGCTAAACAAAGCAATGCAGACTCACAATGAAAACAGACTTAGCATTAAAAGTTCTCTGCCATTGAAATTCACATTAATTGAAACAACATTGAAACCCACATTCAAAGAAAATATATCTGGCCAGTGGCAGATAAAGAGTAACTTTGGGGTGTTTTCAAATCATAGGCCCCTTGCACACAAAACATACATGTGTTCTTTGATACACCTTCCTGATTGTATTAAAGTATATTGTATAATACAGTACAGTTGTTAGACTGTGTTTTATATGTATTGTTTTGAACATGTTTCCAATAAACCATGAAACAAAATGCATGCACTAGTAATGACAAAACTGCCCAATTCAGAACATTTCCATCATAAAAGTCTACTCAAACGTCTACAATCCACCAGTCATCTAAATAATTTGACCTTAAAGAGATCTGCAGCTAATGAAAAGGTTGCTGCTAGCAAACAACTTTATATTTCATTGTTTCATCTACAAATAAAGTGCCTGTTGCCCTTGATGAATACACTGCCTATGTTATATTAAAAAAAAAAATTATAAGCTAGTAATATTTCAGTAGGGACTGGATGGCAAACTGATAACAGGTTCATAGTTACTAGGTATCTCGGCTAAAGAGAACATTCTCAGAATTGCAGCATCCACCCCCTTTAAAAGTGCAACACAGTACAGTATCAGGAATGCATCTACATACTGTGGGAGTAGTACACGCAGCATTCTGCATCAAAATCAGGTACACTACCTGTTGTGATATTAACAATGCAAGGAGACTTAGCATAAGCAGCTCTAAACTTCTTTTCCCCTGAAGCTCTCAGCTCCTTATAAAATCCACTCGACACTCAACTGTATCTCTCAACTTTGCAGCACAAGAAATCTGGAAAAAGCCAAAATTTATTGGGGGGCAAAAGCCCAAAAACCAGGGACACATTTTAAATATTGCTTAACCTTGGAAAGTTGCTAGAATAAAATGCTGTGTTCCCACCATGCATTTCACTGACAAGTCTTAAACCAAGGACCCTATGCACTACAGTCAGAGCAACATACCACTATGCCAAATTAGTTGTTTCTGCAATGACACAAAGACTGAAACTTAAATGGCTATCATTTAGTGAATACAGTTCTCACCATAGCTGTCAATCTCTTAGCACAAAAAACCTGGACAAAGTGAATAATGGGGGAATACAGCATCAAAAATAGGGACAAATTTCAAACTTTGATCTTATACACTTAGAAAATTGCCAGAATAAAATATTTTGTGTTACCATGCATTTTCTGAAGACTATGAAGTCTGAAATTCACGTCTATCATAATTTAGTAAATTCAAAATCCAGAAAACCACAGATTTTATGAGGAAGAGAACAAAAATATGAGGCAACAATCTAAACATTTTTCACAAGTGGCGGTGGCTAGAGAATGAAGGCTCTTGTTGTCCGCACCCAAGGTACAGGGTTTGAGCCTGTCTCTAGCCACCTGGTATATTTAACTGGGGCATTTTTCACACACACACACATTTCAAACAACAGCAAAGGAAATACAGCTCTACTTCCTACACCACCAAAGGGTACAAAAGCTCTGTTTGAAACTAAAAGCAGTTTAATGCCTCTGGAAAACGCTCCATAAAGCAGACTACCTGAAGCCCATAGTTAAGCAAAATACAAAAGCTCTGTGAAGTGGTTTAATGCCGCCATGGGAAAAGCTCTGTTGGTCTTGGGCATACACACACCATTTCAAACAGCAGCAAAGGGAAATAAGTTCTGTTTCACACACTAGCTCCATTTCAAACAGCAGCAAAGGGAAATAAAGCTCCACTCCATTTCAAACTAAACACACCAGCAAAGGATACAAAAGTTTCATTTGAAATCAAAAGCAATTTAATGCCTCTGGGAAAACCTCTGTAAAACACACTACCTGAAGTCCATAGTTAAGCAAAATACAAAAGCTCTGTGACGTAGTTAGATGCCTCTGTGGAAAAAGCTCCATTGTTCTTGGTCTCGGAAATATAATTCAAAGCTCCATAAGACAAACTCTGGGGATGGTATTGGTCCTGCGAGAGCAGCAGCTACTACAGACTTGGTCCCACAAGAGCAGGCTTACAGCTATCCAGCCTGTAGATGTTGCTGTCCGATCCCCTTCCAGTCTGTAACCGCATGGACTTCCGGGACATCTGCAGTCTGATGCCTTGTTTCCTAATCCAGACTGCTATCTAACCAGTCTGGAATAGGAAACAAGGCATCTAATTTTAGTGTTTTTTTTTTTCCTTTTCTTTTTACAGCTGGAGGGCTGCAGTGCTGCAGTCCAATAGCACAAGCCACTGCTGTGGACTGCCTGTATACTAACAATGTACTGTCCAAAAGCCAGTACAGTTTTCGTCAACACCACAGTACTACTACTGCTGTAATGTCTTTCACTAATACTACTAACCGTCACAGAAATAGTTTTTCCTTTGTGTCTGTTCTCAAATGGGTTTGAATCTGTCAGTTTAAAGAAGGCATTACAAAAAAGGATGGAATTACAAAAAGTGTTTGGACTTCCTTTGGCTGGTGCAGGTGAGGAGGCACACATTGTCGTAGATTGCAATGCATATGTGCTCTACCTTAGTTCTTGTACATTTGGCTCAAGAAGCTTTCTGTGATGATTGGAATCCTTTGAGTTTATGTTTGTCTGACCTTCTTTTGCATGGGGTCGATTTGTGTTTGCAGTCTCTGCTGAGTTAAATAATTAATGCATTCTTGACTTTCTTTCTGGTATACTTCATTAACTGTTTGTTGTATGGGGTGACTACTTTATATTTTGTTTTTGTAATTCTGTTGTGTGGGATTATAAGCTCATTTTGCCTAGTCCATCCTGTTTTAATTGCTCTGTGTTGTAGCTGGTTTATATAGCTGTTCTTGCCATTCATACCAGTTATCCCTCTTGTTCCTACTGTTACTTCCATTGTTTCCTTTTGATGGATTTTGCCTTTTCTCTTCTGATTTTATGGCTCTCCTTTCTTTGCTCCTACTCTAGCTGGCTTTATATTATCATTCCCTGTTATCTCAGTCCTGTGATTTTGACATTTTCCACCCTCTATCCTCACTGTGGGTCCTTCAGGACATTCTTTTCTTGGATTTTGCCAGTACTCCAGCTTCCTTTTGTTGTGCTCTTAGTTGCCTGCATCCTTTTTTAGTTATAATCTGGGGTCTGCATCTTATACTGACCCACTTTATTAGCTGTTAAATCTTCCATTTTATCTGTTTTGTTGTGGGGGGATATGAACTCTTCTACTGAGGCAGAGGGGGGGTTTCTTTTGTATGGGGTATTGTTTACCTCCATCTCTTCTATGGATTATGTCTTTTTTACTTTTAAACCAAAATAAACACAATAACCATAGGCAAAAATTCCACACTTAAACTAGAGTCGATGTACTTAGCGCTTTCTTCATTTATTTAAAATAGAACTTCATCAGACTATACTTCAAAAACCATCATCATTGAACATTTAAATATCCTAAATCAAATCACATGAACCAATGATATTCAGCCTTCAATTAACATTCATAGCTTTTGAGTTACCAAAAAAACATTTGAAGTTAATAAAGTCATTAAGACCTGGAGCCCTATCAGCTCTAAGTCTAATTTGCCAAGGAGATTCACGACAATCAAGCAAAGCATTTACATCGCCATTAAACAAAGTATCCTGTATTTGATCAATGACAGTAAACATAAATTTCTTAAAATTGACACAATTTGGAGCATGCTTTGCTAAGGCATTGTTATGATCTTTCTTTTTGATAGCTAGCAGGTGCTCATAAATCCTCTTCTGTAGACATCTGAAAGTTTTACCAATGTAGAACGAGTCACACGAACTACACATAGCAATGTACACCACATATTTAGACTCACAGTTAGAGTTAAAACTAGGATTAACAGTTAGATAACAATGATTAAATACTACAGTGAAACTGTTACTTATAAAGTGGCATTGTTAGCATTTGTCGCAGTTAAAGGTACCAAACATACTTGTTTCTGTATTGTGTTTTATGTTAGACACTCGCTATTATAATAGATCCTTAATGTTATGTTATTTTTTGAAAGCAAATAATGGTTTACCTAATGCTGGACACAAATCTAGATTACCTAAAACTACTTTCCAGTTACTTACAATAATTTCTTCAATAATCCACATTTCGTTTATAGGTGGAATCAGAAATCTGGACTTGAAATCATTCTGATTGATTAAACCTGAATTTACTATAAATTCCCTGACCAATCGCACTCCAGATGTCTTGTCCTCTAAGATTGGTTGAAATGTTGATGTTCCACTCTCCTGATTGGATGTAAAAATGTCCATGTTGTCGCCTGTAACCAATCCCATATTATCACTATCTCTACAAAGGATTGGTTTAGGTTTGTTCAACCTTAGCCATTTAACTTCTTCACAAATAGAGTTTAACCAAGTAATTTCATAGCCTCAATCAAGGAAGAACTCTTCTACTTCATCCAAAAATGTCGTATCTGCACTAATGTGCTCATTCTAATGAGCTGACCTTTAACTACACCCCTCTTCATGTGCGAAGGGTGTATACTGTTTTTGTTTAAATACTGATTCGCAAAGATATCTTTGCAGTACACTCTATTAGCAAAAGATTATGTCACTTTGTCATAAGTCAGATCAATATCTAAAAACTTAATTGAATTACCTGATCCACTAATAGTGAATTTTAAAAGTTCAGCTGTACCATTAAGGTACTGCACATATTGTTCAAATTCATTGATATCACCTTTCCACAAAAAAAAGTAAATCGTCAGTGTAACGATAGTAAGAAACAACCTTTTCAGCTAAAATGTGTCCTTTCAGGAATTTGTCTTCCCAACTGGCCATAACTAGATTTGCAAAAGCTTCCTGAAATTTGCTTGTAAAGTTTTCCCAAAAAAAGTGAAAAAGTTGTTGTGCAACACTATTTCTAGAAAACTGCAAATAGTGTTGTTTTTTGTGCCATTGAAATCAGTGAATTTTGTCAGGTAATCCCTAACATAATCAATGCCTTCTACTTGTTGAATACTCATATACAGCGGCACTACATCAATAGAAACAAAAATACAATCATTTATACTGTCACTGTTGAATTAAGATAGTAGTTCCATGAAATGCCACGAGTCTCTTAAATAATAAGCTGTTTTCTGAACCACTGGATTTAAAACATAATCTAATCAGATGGAAATCAGTTCAGTTTTATAAAATGCTGCTGAAATTATTGGTCAGAATGGTGGCCCGTCTCTACTCTTATGGACCTTTGGGATACCGAAAAATGTGGCCATTTTGGGATGTTTGACATTCATAAATTCATATGCTTGATGGTCTAAACAACCTTGACAAAATAAATCAAATAACATACTGCCCACCCAAGAAAAGCTTCTCTGGATGTAATCTTTTGTTACTTCCATGTAACTAGATTCATCAGCCAACATGTTAAGAATAGTTTCATTGCATTCAGTCACATTCATAACAACTAACATACCACCTTTATCGGCATGCATTACTCTAATAGTTGAGTTCCCAGAAAGGTCTTTTAAGGCTAGCCATTATTTTCTAGTCATATTGTGATTGATTCTTGGAACAGATAAAAACATCCTAAAATCATTTTTGCATAAATCACTAAAAACGTGCAGTGTTGTGTTCAACGTAGGGTTAAAAGTTCTTCTCCTATTTGTATAACATGACACTGGAATGCTATTCATAACATACTTTAAATTAATTTATGTACATGCAATTTAAAATCAATCAGAAGTCTAGTAAGATCAACAGACCTTGATGGTATGAAAGAAAAACTTTTTTTCAATACTGAAATGTGATCTGAAAACAAAGAAACATCACTTAAATTTAACACCTCCAAATTATATTTTAGCATTTGATTGTCTTTTCCCTTTTCCTTTCTGAACATGTCCAAGCCATTTGGGGGTTTTCACGTTTCCACTGATGTTCAATAAAAAAGGTTTAGGTGAAGAAATAATAGAAACAGCATTACTGGTACTCACTTTTTAATTTGTTGCACTCTGAGTGTTAACTACTTGATTGGTTGTATTAGATCATGTAGGGATTTCTAATTGGATAGTCATTGGTAATGAACCAGGAAGGTTACGTTCTTCAATTTCTCCTTTAATGGGATACACCAGTCCCTCAGAGTAAGCCTCTGTGTCATGCTTTAATTCCACTTTTTTTTGTTGTTTGTAGTGGCCCTTAATCTTTCTGTTTTGGCTGTGATACCTTGATACAAAGTGGAAAAAGACACAAAACATGTGTAACTTTTGGTACTTGTGTCTAAATGTTGAATATCAATTTTCAATGTTTCCATGTCTTTTTTTTATTTTGACCAACAAAGGCTTTCATAAGCAAAATACCTGTATTGTTTTATCACTTCTTCCATCATTTTTTGCTTGTCCATCCATTGTGCTATTTGTTCTTCTATGGATTATGTTTTCTTTCCACTTTTCTTGTTGTAGTTTCTCAATTTTTTTATTGTCTCCCTTAGGAATGTTGTATTATTGGATATTTTCTCCACCATCTGTATTAATCACTCAATGTCTGCCACTAGGTTCTCTCCCTTTTGCTGTTCCATTGATTTGCCTTCTTTTACACATTTTTTTATTTTGCTGTTTTATAAATTTTTCTTTATATTTCTGGGTTTTAATCTCCTAGGCCAGACAAGATCTCAGGATTAGGCAGCCATCCTTGTTAGCTTTTCTCCTCAGCCTTTTTGTCACATGGCTGTGACAAAGCTAACTGGGTCACATCTGCCTCTTCTCGATGGCATACAGACTGGAGACAAAAATTCAAATTGGCATACTTATGATATAAAGTGCAAATTAAATTTAAATATGGAATATAGTACAATGTACATTATCTTCAAAGTATAATAATCAAGCCATGGTGATAGTCAGGCCTGAGTCCTGCATTGGCTTACCTGAGGTCAGAAGATCATCATTTTATGTTTCAGGGTGAAGGTGTATTTTAGTACAATGCTAAAGGTGAATAAATGCCATCAGTGTGAGGAAATGTGTGGAAATATCTACTTGTAAGTCATATTTCAGGAATCACATTATATATTATATTGTTCATAGGTAGTCACAAGGCTATCATCCCAAGAGCCATTAAATGTCTAGCCAGCTTTACCCAAATTTACCAAATTCCTCTTCATTCTCTAAAAGGAGGTCAGGCTGCTATTGCTTTAGGTCATCATCCCAATGCCTGTAGTGCTATCCACATCATTGCATAACCATGGCTTGAAAGAATGCCTGTGCAGGTCATACCAGGAGGTCACTGTCTTGTGCAGGTCATCATTAGTACTGAACAGCAGTATCTTAGCATTCATGTACCAGAAACAAAAAAAAAATCTATAAGATTCTTACTCAGTGAGGTAGGTCTTCTAGGGAATGCAGCAGAACTAGGCATTATGTCTCCATATGCCACAGAGATGCTGACAAATCAAGGAGCACAGTAAAACTGCACAGTGACATGTGTGCAAATGACAATGTGCTTAATACCATGTGTTTAAGAATCAAAATGAATGACGTCTGTAGCTTAGTTGAACAATTTCTAGTCATGTAGTACTGTTCTGCAGATGCATTATGATGTCCAGCTGATTAAATATTGCTCATTAATAGATTGCATAAAAATACTAAAGCATGCAATATTGCCAAACAGAGATTCAGAGACAGGAGTACAGTGCACAGAATGTAAGAGTATTTACACGTGCAGCATTTAGCAGTGCATTCCTATTTTGGTTACTGTTACAAAACATAATGATATACTGACCACTTGAAGTTATACGTTGTGATAGCCATATATCTGGTTTTGACTGTTAATGTTTATGTTTTTCATTATGGCAAGTCAGCTCAGGCTTCAGAGAGGTAATGAAACAGTATTTAGACTTACAAGGTAGAATGTATTCAGTTTTATAAAGTAAAGTGGCATGATATATGGTCGACTCTGTGCCACATTTATGTCATTAAAATATTCTGTGCTGATATATTTTATTTATGTGATGGTACACAACCAAGACAGTTGCTGCTTGGTACACAACAAGCAAGAACTGATGAGTACAATCTGCTACCATCTCTACCATTCTTACTACTAGTGATGCTGATTTTTATGGTCTTGGGTCCTAATTTGCAATGATGCTATTTTCCATGTGTTGTGGAGCCAATAATTATTTTTTACAAGAAACAGCATAGGCATTATGAATAAAGAACCTCATTTAAATCTCTTCCTTTGTATGTCTTTGCATTCATTTCTATTGGCTGCACAATGCACAGTGCAGACAATTGTTTGAATATGCATCCTGGTCTTTTAATTTCCAGCGCCTTGCCTATGCCCATAAATTATGCATTCTGACTTTGCTTAGTATGCAATACATTTCTGAATACCCCTCTTTTCTCTAGGAGAGTCTGCATAGCCATTTAACTAATACATTTTCGGAATATGTCAGGAAATTGGATTAACCAGAAAAAATAGGAAAAAGAGAGGATATATAGACTCTATGCTGACAGAAACTGAAAGTCAGATTTGAATTCTGGATCTTGAACTATGTGTCAGAGCTATTAAACATTGAAATACCATGGTCTTTTTTTCATAATAATAAGGCTAACTGCATCTGTGTTTCATATATGGCAACAAGTTGTATTATGTCTGTTTTTGTATAATAACTTGCATCTAATATAAAATCTATGATGTAGCTGCCTTCCAAACAGTCGTACTTGGTGAAGCAACGAATGGGGAGTAACTTCTGGTTGAAATGTAGGAGAGCTGCTTATTACAAGATATCTGCACATAGTGATTTTCAGTCAGATCGAGTTCCTGAGCAGTATTGCTTAATAAAGTGTTTATCAGAGAAGCTTCAAGAGAAATATTGCAGATTTCTACAGGCTGATACTTCTTGAACTTAATGCCCCCTCATGATGGATACAGTCAGCCAGAACTACTAACTGAACTTCTGGCACAATCTGTGTCTGAATGTACATTATATCCAGCAGAGACATGGATGATGCAAGCCTCCTGTGACCGCCATGTTGTTTTTAAATTCTAGGCCATTGTATTTTGGAGTTACAAGAGGAGAAAATTATAGCAGATTAGGAATAGATGTAAGTAACATATAAATAATATAGAATCAAATTAAACAGTTGCTATTATCTGAATGTTCTAAGGTCCAAACACAGTACAGACAGTATGTTATTAACAGTGACTAAAACTGAAGACATAAAGGCAGAAGAAATATTATGATATGATCAAATTAAGTGACATCATATAATAAAAGCCTGAAAAACAAGATATTACAAACACAATAAAAAACTCCAATTATAGAACTAGGCTTCCATAAGCGTAACAGATGTTCATAACCAACTTGAAATATACACAATTCATATGAGGCTAGATTCCAAAATATTACAGTAGTGATTTTGCATATTCGCCTCCATTTGGTTCGCCTCTCTGAATGAAAACATCAAACTTGCCCCTATGGGATGACATCATACAGGGAACAGGAGATCCAACCAGTTCAATACCATAGCACCAAGGTAATGAACTAAATGTGGGCATGCTGTCCCCAGACAAAATAATGCAGTTTATGAAGATTCTATTTCATGAACTGTATTACCTTATCTGAGTATGGTGTCAAAACTGCTCCAGGCTCGGTGGGGTTGCCAAGGCTGGCCACCCCACCGCTGTGGTGGAACAGCTCCTTCTCTATGATGGAAGTGATATTCCAGGAGGACATAGAAGTGGAGCTGCATGGCCATGAGGTTGCTCAGTAAAACAGTTCCTTCTGTTGGATGTCATTGATACATTTGCCACGTCCTGGAAAATGGATGCAGATGTAATGTAATTAACAAATGATGCAATCTTCATTTTAAAAGAAGCTAATATGAACTGTCCCCTGATAAGTCTGAATTTTAGAATTTCACACACCAAATTATTGTGCATATTTTAGATCCCAGACATGTGACTGACTCTTGTCACCTGAATCTTCTGCCATATAATGAAGCTGATTTATTTCAATGGCATTCATCATTGATTCAGCCTTGTACATAGAAAAGCACTGACAATGTACATTGACAAATTACTGAAGCATAGCAAATCCAGTTCCCCTTTTGGAATCAGGGGTCATGCTGGACCTGTCCCAATTATCATGCAATGGGGACTGGACTGTCAGATTCCATACTAAAGTGTTTTGGAATCCAGCCACCAGAGTATTGATGTTTATGTATACCAACCGTGCATATAACCAGTAGACTCAACAACTGTTGAAAAGTGATAATAAAATGGTATGTTATATTTTCTACTCAAGACAAAGACGTATAAATATCTTGTGTCTGAGGGAATTTATACTCTTGATCATGTAACAGCTGGTCTTGAATACCTTTATTTTCAAAGTTTTGCAAAGGATGATAGAAAATTGGTGATCACTTACAGTATTAAAAATGCCATATCATTCATTTTACAGAGTAGTCACAAAATATAAAAAGTCCACATCAATACAATTAGAACAAAACACATTTATTTGTTTGTTTTTAAGTACACCAATAAGAAGATTCACAAAAAGGATATCAACTAAGGGCAGAATTCTTAGAGGGGCAAATCATTATATATTATCGTTCTAAAATATACAAGGCATGTTGCCATATATGCCTAAAAGCAAAAAACACTATAGGTAGATGCACATACTATAAGGGAAGCAGCAGAATTTATACTAAGGGGTGAAATGCATTGATTAATTCACAGTCTCATTTCAGACGGGAAAGGAGAGGTTCACTGAGCAACACAATAAAACTAGATATATTCGTAGTGAACTAAGTCATGTTTGTCTACAAGAAAATGGCATTATAGTAATGAAGAGCAGCACAATTACATTGCCGATTTGCACATCAGCTTTTGCTTCAAGGTAGGTATGCTGTCAACATTGCAAGGCTTCTTTGACCACTTTAGGTACACTGACTAAATCTGCCTATGAAGATGATATTACAAGTTTGTACATTACAGAGTATAATCCACAGCTGCATCACATTACATGAGAAATTGTTTCATATCCACCAATTAGACAGAGCTTCCCTTGCACAATGCCCGGTGAACAGGGCATTGTCCTGGTCCCCTTCAAGAAACACAACACGCCGAATGACATTTGACGACCTTTATTAAATTTCCATAAACATAAATGTTAACCAATACTCATTCATTTCATCCAAACATGATACAGGTGAAATAACATCCATGCAACATTATCTTAGGACAGGACAGCCTAAACCTGTTCATCCTGATCAGTAAGCAACGTCCATACCTCCACTCACTTACTTATGAAGCAGCATACCAGCTCACTTCCATTACCATTTAATGCATTATACCATCAACCAATACGCAGTTTCCTCTGCTTGATATGTACTTATCAAGCAGCGTAACCGCTCACTTTCCTTTCCCAAATTATTGAATTGACCATCCAACACCAGAGGGGGAACAGAAGAGGGCAAGCCTACCCCTCTTCTCCACCCAACAGCATGACCAGGCTGTTCCCCCTCTCTCCACCAATCTTCCATCATCTAGACACCATTAGGGGATAAGGCCAAACATCATCCGATGTACAATAATTACCAGGACATTACCAGCCCCTGGCAATTAACTAATGATTACCAGGACATGACCTGCCACTGGAGCAGGAATACTCATCCCCCAACCACTGAAACCCCCCTTCCCATAGCAACCCCTTTTACTTGCCCAATGACATGTAGAACAACCTGAAAACTTTCAAATGCCATTCAACAGCCACCTTGCCAACACCAACTACCCATTATAAACATTAAGGCACTTAAACTTCTTGATAGTTTTAGCAATATGACCCCTCTTAGCTCTATCAGTGCCCTTGAATGCCACCAGCAATATGCCATACTTGAAAATGCCCTATGCCACCCATTTGAAACAAGATTAGAGACATGCCAACTCTGTCCAGAAAGTAGAAAATAAACCATACCTTTTCTCTCCTTCAAGTATGGTAAATCAAAGCCACACTTCCCATGCAAGGTCACCCCATCTAGCTCACCATCTGAATCCACTTACTCAATGCAACCCACTAATTTCCTACCCCTGAAGGCTGCAACCCTACCTGAGCCCATCCAAGAAAAAAAAAAAAAGTTTACTAATAATACAGTGTAAATTCACTCCTGATGCTCCCCACCCAAAACAAGCAAACAAACCATCACATTTTAACTATTGGGAAGAAAATATAACAACAAGTCCATATGTGGCTGCCTTGCTGGAAGACCATGAACTCTTTTCACACCACTCCATCAACTGACATCATCCTCGACCCCCTCTCTTGCCTGTCGAAGCCACCTTCCTTCAACCTAGCAAGTAATGCCCAATCAGCCCTTCTCCATTTGCAACCTCCGAGGGATCTGTGAAAGAAAAAACTGTAAATACTTCATTCACATATAATCACAGCTTCTTATTGACAGTATGCATCACCACTGGCATATTTCTTTCATTAACTGCATAAAATGCATCTACTACCGCATACAAAAAAACAATGAAACCTAAGATATGTTAATAAAAATACCAGTAAGATTTCCTCCACACCTCACAGAATCATGATACAATCGACACCCATGTGAAATCAAACAAATATGTGAAATAAAACAAATGATTGCATTAAAAGGCCTATTCTATAAATAAATATATCACTCTTTTCCCAACCAAGTAGTTCCCAACAACATTGTTAACCATAATTAAGATAAAGAAAAAAACATCCTTAGTTGTGCTGTTATAGCCTATTACCAAACCTGAGGTGTAAATTTCCCCCCACAGCTCGATCTATATCCCTTTGGACATGGGCAACAATCACCCATGTCCCTCTTAAATAAGAGCAACATGCAATGCACTCTGGATTAAGGAATCTTACTTACCTGAAGCTGGCTAGTTCATCAAAACCTTACAGCCATTAACCTAGTAACTACCCCCGCTCCTGAAATTGGTGCCATTCCTCCCACCAGTAAGAACCCAAAACTACTCCTAAGCAAATGTCAAACCCTGCTATAACTTGGCCTCAACATACCTTTTCCTCCCTTGGCCTTACACTACCCAGCGGCACCAACCTTAAAATGCCTTAATGAATAAAAAACAAACACTTGTTAATATACCATCTACCAGACATCAACCTAGCCTCGCCCAGCAGAATACCTTACCTCCAAATACAAGTGCATAATAACCATAAATAAAACAAATATGGATAAACTGACTTTTAAGGACCCTAGCACCAGTAACTTAGTGGCTTCCTATGCCTTTAATTACTGTGCAACCACACCACCTGTGGAAAACCCCCAGACCCCTCCATAACAGATCTGCAACCCTGCTTTACCCAGCCCCCAACATACTCCTTTACTTGTCGATATACTATCCAAACTGCACCAAGTTTGACAAATCTTGCTAAACAGTGAATAAAATAAAATTCCCTGTGACCCCTTTGTACACAACTCCAACAACCGGAACGCCCAGCCCCTCAACATCAACTACCTTTAACTACTTCTTGCAGGACTGCGACTATTTACATTACACTCCCCCAATCAAGCACATTTATGCACCATTTCATCAATGGCAACAGCCACTGGTACCTGCACTATCACACCCCTAGTCCTACCTTACCTTGATACAAACATATCTCCTTACATAACCCCCTATGCACCACTCCAGCACCAAAATCCACAATCCCATTATACACTAATCCAACCATCAAAATCCACTTAAAGCATCCATTACCTTTCACAGGCATTTAATCAAGGTGCTGACCACTGGTCACTCAGCACATGCCCATCTCTGGCCTTCCTGTGCACCACCCAAACAGCAGAGGCATCCATTGAACTGGCTCCAACACCTTCGACTCTCCTTCCCTCCGGTCACCAATCACATCCACTTGACTCTGCACCTCCGCAATCTGTAAAAGGAAAAACACAGATTAATCACCTTGCCTTAACAGAAATAAAACAGCTATGAACCTCAAACATTGTCCCTGTGCCTATACATTCACATGTACTCACAATGATCCCCCCGCCCTTTTCATCTGCCTTATGTGTCTTGCTCTAATAAACTTAGAAGATGAGAAAATAAAAGTTTGCCACAGCAAGAATTAGCTGACTGTTACTCAACTGCCCAGCCACACTGTAGCCCTCAAACATAACCCCCAAAAGACTACCATTTTAACCCCTTCACTCCGACATTATGGCACAAACAGCAGTAACTGAAGCTATGCTTAAATGCCCTGTCAAATGCCAAATGTAAATTGATCTATCCCTGAGTATGTCAGAACTAAGCTCTCCTGCAGATGAAGAGAAAATTTAAATACCAGCACAGCTGGGTTACCTTGTAATTTCCATACCACCTCAAACAGCAAACTGTCTGGGACGAAATAACTTATTTTGCAAACAGTCAACCACGCTCTCCACCTACCGTCTCCAAAACAAGGAACAGTAGCCCTCATAAGGTGGAAAAAATGGACAAACTGTGAGACATCTACTAATAGCTTGCTCAACTTAGCCATTTTTTTTTTTTACTTAGAATGTTACACCATTGTACTACATTCCTCCCGATCAGTGTGATCCTGAAATGCTGATGTGCTTTTAGCTGCCATTCTAACCGGGGATATCAGAACAAAGTTCCAAACTGTTGAAGAGGCACTGATGAAAGCGCGCCAACCCCCCCCCCCCCAATAACCGTTAGTGCCACATCAGTGCTGTGTAAAGAAAGCAACAGAGAAACTAGCTGTCCGGTCTGGAGACTCTGTAGCAAATTCCCACACGTGAGCGGCACCTCTCCCCTCAGAGCAAAACATCTGGACAAAGCCATGAAGAACAATGGGTATGGCCCAAAACTATATTTTATTTATTTTGCTTTTAAATTTACTTCCCTTTTCCCTTCACTCTATTTCTTTTCTCTTTCTTTGACACCTATTTAAACTAGAGCTATCCCAACTTATCAGTAATCCAACCAGCACTTTAATAACATCAGTTTCTAATTGTCAGCTCTCCTGACTAGACAGTAAGTTGGCACATAACTCCAATATTTAACTGATGAGTGATAAACCACTCTTCCTCTATATAGTCAACAACTTCACCATCCTCCCTCCTGTAAACCACTCATCTCGAAGCTTCTCTACTGCCCCCCTCCTAACAGAAATGGCATAGCACACAGCAAACATTAGCTGAAGTGATCCCCAGATTTACAGAGAAAACACATTTCTATGCTTGACTCCCAAGCCCCCCCTCAAGCTGCAGGAGTGGGCATGGTTACTCATATGAAACACCCACAAATTTCATTGTGCCATGTATATTATTTAAATCATACCACCCGGCATTTTTTTTTTTTTGAGTAGAATATATACAGCTATATAAAGCTGTATAATTTATTATTTATACAAGGGCGTGTATGGGTCTCCACAGTACAACCCATCTTGTGGGCAAATCTGCTCTTAACATTTTCCACTGACCAGTAATAAAATACAGTCCGATATGCTGTAATTAGGAACACCACAGACCCTTGCCCTGCCAGTTTGCCGTAACTACCAAGCACGCATGTTCCAAAACAAAAAAAAAAGTAATTTGACAACTAAAGAGCTATGCTGGCCATCGCTGACAAAAGAAACCCCTTTAAATGTATACCCAATCATCCAGTTATGCACTCCTTAAACCCCAACAAGCCACAAAATAGTTAACAGATTTCTAAATCTTGATTTTTTTAGCAACCTGTCACTCAGCCCAAAGGGACCCATTACAGCTCCTACCTCAAACAGATCAAGGACTGTACTATCAGCCAGATTACTGCAGTCTCATAAATTGAGTAGTGACCAACATCACCAGGCACAATCTGAGCACCCTGTTACCAGTACAGCCAGCAGACCTGTGAGGATTGTCATCATTGCCCCAAAAAAGTTCACATTCCTGATGCTTCTCCCAATCTGTGAGAAGCCCCACAGTTCAGAAGCAGCAGTTGTGCATGGTGACAAATGTGGCTCTACCCTGCTGACAGCCACGAGGGAAAAAAAAATCAAGCTGCTCACAGCCCTGGCTGAGGGAAAACAAGCAAACAGCCCCTCGTCCCCCACAAAGTATTTAATGCACATTTAAGCACTGTAACGGGTCATCAATGCACACAACAAATTAAGATTAAACAGCATATTGCACACTTTAAGGAATACAAACTGACTAAATGTTGGTCCCCCGATATTAAACCAGTGAACAAGCACCACAGTAATTAATACAAACTATAAATCAACCTGCTGGACTGGACTGGAAATTAAAAAAAAACAGCTGCTCTCCCCAACCTTCCTTCCAACACACATGTCATCTGCGTACCCATCCAAAACATGGACCAGTTAATCAATGTCAAAACCACAGCTCTTCCTCTCATTGTCAACACCAGGGTTGATGTCTCTGAAAGCCGTACCAATGTTGGAGCAATACATATTTCACCAAGACATAATGGTAGGCCCCAAAACAGCAGCTGAACATCTGAGCAGGGCCTGAACCAGTCCAACGAGGTTGTGCCAACAAAAAGAGTTGACCAGAAACTGAACCAACAACACCTGGCATAGGATGCACTGACAAGCCAGAACACATTCCAAGCAGAGCATGTGATACCCCACCAATACTGCAGGCCTCATCATTCAACAAGCCCACCCTCCAAGCAATCACGTGGCCCATCAAAAGCCTACCAATTTTATAAGGAATACCCACATCTGAGCAAAGTGGCAAGTCACATTAAAAATTTCTCTGAAACTAAAACTACAAGCTGTAAATAATCTTCTTACCTGTCAGAAAATGGGAAATCACAGCTAAGTCGCACAGCAACAATTCAAACCACCTCATTCCTACCTTTCTCTCTCACATAAGAAAGACATATAAGCTAGTCTCCACCTGTGCAAAATAGCACAGTCCACATTACCATTTCATTCATCTTGTCCTCCTGCATACTATCTCTATATCTTTCTCATATATTACTCATCTGAAAAAAAAATCATATTTTTTTTCTTAAAATGCTGATATAACTCAATAGTATTCTTACCATCTGTTCGTGTTCTGACTTTGCCATCCTTAGTGGCTAATTTTATATATTTTTCATAACCTCATTTTATTTGCCTTTTATTTCAAATTTGTCCTTAATATACACAAGCAGTAACTGTTTAAACCATTTAAAATGGATACTTTTCCCTGTGTTTGATTCTTAAACTATATTAACTGTATTTATTTCAAATTTGATACTACTAGATCCATATACAAGATGAAAAGTCAAGTGTCTGGTGGCATCCCTTATTTTTATTTGTATTTTCCTTATATAGTCATTCAAAAATATTTTACAGCATGAGGTAACATACATACATATTACTGATGATGTTATGAATTTCTATCCTATTTTGGAATTTTGTAACAATATCTAAGATGCCTGTGCTTTACAATATCAAAGCTTTTATTACATCTGCTCCTGCAGCCATTTATTTTATTTCGTCTGCTTGATTTGTGCCGCTACTTTCCTTTTTTTATTTATGCTTTGTTACTGTTGTGTTGTATATTTTCATAAAATGTTTTGTTACATATCTCCTTTTACTTGCAATGCCTCCTTCCTGTTGCACTTCAAATAACTCTTATCATCACCTTTCTTTATCCATAATATAGATCTGCATCTATTTGATGCATAGATTTGCTTTTTATTCTCCTTTTCTCATACAATTGCTATAATTCTTACAGTACAACTTCCATGCATTGTTCTTTCAGTTTTTAGTAATCATAGTATAGCTTTCATCTAGTATTCTTTTGAATGTTCTTACTTGCAGTACAACTTTTAGTTATCATTCTTCCAAATGTTATCAAAATGCATACCTTAATCTACTTGTGTTTGATGATGATGATGCATCTTTGTCTTCCTTGGCTGCTTAGTTTACTTCTTTTCAGTTAATTTACCTATTAGCATATTGTTATGTCTTTCTACCTTTCAGCGCAATCTTCTTTTAATCTATCTATTTACTATGTATTAAGTATTGTTCCACAGCTTTATTTTCTGTTTAATTTATATATTTTTTAACAACTAGAAAATACTGTATGGTTAACTGACTTTCTCATAGTCACATAGCAGGTGAACTAAGGTTATGGAAATCAACCCTGAACTATAAGAAGCAGCTTGTTAACAGATCATACTGTATATCTTTTTTACTGCCTTTCCATCTTTTGCATTCTTGTCCTGAACTTTGTGTCCGTTACTAAGGGTTATTCCATACATTTCATTTTTTTCCTTTCGTTCTTTATTTGTCAGAAGTAGTGTTATAACTTCCTTTTTCAATACTACACCACACCTCTGCTCTAATATCACACTTTTTTCTTCATTATTGCAATGATATGAGCTAGTGCTATCTGTGCCAGGGAGAGTAGGGCAGTGCTTGTGTAACATATGCCAGCATAGCTAGCTGGAGTTTTGTAAATAATTTTATGTCATTAGACTATCACACTGATTTGTAGAGATGCTTGTGTTAAAATGTATTTGTAAAGTTGCTTGTGTTAAACATGCATCAGCAGTGGGTCCTGTAGGACAGAAAAGAGATAATACATGTATGTCAGACAGTATTATTATTATAACCGATTAAATGTATATGTTTTAACAAAGATTTCTGGAAGAGAATAGCTTAATCTCAGTCCAGTTAACTTTGAAAAATAGGTTGAAAATTAAATGGGTTGGTTTAGGCCATAAAGATTTTATCTTACAGGTCTGATTGCAGCCACAGAAAAAAATGTCTGGGAAAACAGGACTAGGAATCTTACTGTATTGTCCTTAGGGGTTAACTAATTGCTACCCTGGAAGGGTGTACATTTTTGAAATTGTTTTATAACATTATCTTATCAAAGCTCTGAGTGTGTATTGTACCAGAGTCAAGAGGCCAGTTGTGATGTCATTCTATAACCAGCAATGAAATTATTTTTTTTTTAGATATTAGTGAGAGAGATTCTGTAGGGCGGCCACGGTGGTGCAGCGGTTTGCATTGCCACATCACAGCAAGAGGTTCTCTGGTTCGATTCCCGGCTGGGGTGCCTTCTGTGTGGAGTCTGCATGTCCTCCCTGTTGTTGCGTGGGTTTCCTCCGGGTGCTCCAGTTTCCTCCCACATCCCAAAGACATGCTGTAGGTGGATTGGACACTCTAAATTGGCCCTAGGCATGAGTGTGTGCATGTGTGTGCCTTCAGTGGAAGGTTGGGCACTGGGCTGGCAACTCGACACCGTAAAACTCCACTGCCAATCATGAGCAGACAGGTGATTGGCTGTGGCAACCCCTAACTGGGAAAAGCCGAAAGAAGAAGAAGTGAGAGAGATTCTGTAACTCTCACAGCAGCACTTTGTTTTTTGGAACCTGACAGGAAAGATTTCTCACAGATATCTCACACAACCTCTCACCTCATCTTGCTTTGCTGTAGTAAGGAAATCAACACTCATCATCTTGCCTTACTGTAGTAAGTAACTTAACTAGGGAACAGTAATTACTTAATCAGTCAGGAAAATATAGTCAGATTAGTTAAGTATTGCTTTCTGTATCTGTATGAATCTATACAACTGTGTTATTTTTTTATATCTCCTGTGATTGAAACTCTGTTGTTTATTGTATCTAGATATTCGGTATTCTCATGTTTCGATTTTATTATTTATTATTAAATATGTTTATGCCTTTCGTTGTGGTTGGTTTTTTAGGGATTATTTTTAGCATCTTAAGAGCACTTATGCTTATTTTAGTGACTCTGTAGCTGCTACTGAAAGCCTTGCTGCATTTGTCAAACTATACTATTTGTATTATTATTAATTTTACTCAGTGCAATTGGGTACCCTTGTAAGAGCCTTAGAGCAGCTGACTGGTGGCACCATAATTACCTTATAGTCTGGGCATAGGGAGCACAGTTAGTAAATCTGTGCTAGCCTTTCCCAGATGTGCATGTGTGTGTGTGTGTGTGTGTGTGTGTGTGTGTGTGTGTGTGTGTGTGTGTGTGTGTGTGTGTGTGTGTGTGTATGTAAGTGGGTGTGGGTGTGTGAAAATCAAATATGCAAGTGTGTTTGTCAGCTACTTGGAACAGAGACACAGAGCTCCAAAATGGTCAGTGTGGAGTCTTGTTTGGGGTCTGGAGAGAGACAGAGAGTCCAGCTCCAGGTCTTGAGTGTGGTCCCTGTGTGGTCTTATGGGACACTGTGCTTAGTACAGAGAGATGCATCTGAAAATACTGTGTGAATCCGTTTTTATTCCTAGTGGTCATCCCTCACCAGTGTCAAGTTGTGAGGATTGGCTTTCCTTGACTACTGGCCCAGAGTAGGGACCATTTTTTTGTACAGTAACTTTTTTGGTCTGTCTGCATTTCTTTCTCTTTCTCTTTTCTTTTTATTTTCAACCTTAGAGCGTTTTTATCAATTAGCATTACAATTTTTGAGCAAATAATCTATATCTGTGTTTTTTCTTTTTTCACTTTATGTTCTATAATATCTCACATGATAGACTGTTCTGAAAGTCAGTAGCTGGATATCTTTGAGCTAGGTGAGAGTTCCTACCTGGGTAACACAATCAACTCATCCATTTTCCATTGTTAAGAGTCAGAATACAGTTGGACTATCCTGGTATCCTGGTGAACTCCTAACACTGTATTAGAAGTGTGGACATAATTCAGTATAAAGCAGAACTGGTGCTGGTTTGATAACTGTCTCCTTTAGAACAGCAGACATCATAATGTTCTTCATATCTGACCAAGAAGACACATGTAGCATGTTTAATTTTTCTGCCTAGTTGAGTGCGAATGTCTCTTGATTTACATCTGAGTATATTGCATTCACTTGCTGGGTAAACCTCATTTTCCTTTTTCCTTCACTTAGACTGCCAAACATATTAATTTTAACTTACAACAACCTACTAGCTAACAAGACAATGAAAAAAACAAATAAATAACTATATATATATAATGAGAAAAATATATGAATGGCTGACTCAGAATTATCTGTGCTGTATATACTGCCTAATGAAATACAACTTAATAAGATCATCAAACCTAACACTTGCTAAAACATTCTATGTGCATTTTACAAATGAGCTTTTCAATTTGCAACTAAAAAGACCAAGTATTTCCATGAACATCTGAAAAACTAAAACTGAGAATAAAGGAGATATGAAATAGAAAGACTGTAAAATAAATAAAGTAAAAAAAATATCTGCACAACTACTTGATATAGAAAAACATATTGGGACAGATTCTGTAAAGATTGCTGTTAAAGTTCATGGAATCCAGTGCATTATACAAATATCAGTGGCAGAGCTGAGGATAACAATGTAATATGTAAATATGCCACATGAACTCCAAATATTTTGCTGCACAATGCAGTATCTCATTAGTAGTGGCACACTGTATATTACTAGCAAGTAATCCATAAGTAATGAAAAATTACAGTCAAAGCGTGATGCACATTACCAATGTTACAGAAAGTAACTCAGATTCTAAGCAGCCTGGCAGTCATAAATGCATATCATCAACAGAATCTCTCCAGTAATCTTAAAGAAACTGTAGAACACCACAGTAAGTACACTATTATTAAAATATGCTAGTTATCACTTACAGATTTTGATGGAATCCATAAATTTTATAATAAAAAAATAATAAAAGTCAAGGGCAATCACAACCACCTCACTGCAACTAACATTAGCTAACAATGGCTGCAGGACTTGTGCGCAGAACACAGGTAATGCACACACCCAAGGAAATTGTGAGATTGAGAAGAAGGTATGTGGGGTATGGATGACAAAGGCACATTAGAGGTGTGTTGGGAAAGGAAAATCTAAGGGGAAGTCTAAGGGAAAGTCAGAGTGGAATGGGTAATGATTTTTTTCTTTTTCTTTTTTTTTTTTTGGTGGGAATAGGCACCATTTTTTACTTCTTTTAAGTACAGAAGGAAAGTTAAAGATAGGAAAAGAGAAGGAGAAGGCCACCATGGCAGGTATATCCATAGAACACATATCCCAATATATGACAGACAAAGGTTGGAAAAAACAGTAAGGGTAGTAAGTAACACAGACATCACACTGCACAATATGGACACAGGAAAGTTGTCAAACAGGATGATGATGTATACCAGCCATGGTGAAATGCAAAAAACATATCATGCCTATGCACAATCATATTGTAACATGTTTCCATTTTGGTGACAGTTATATCTGGATGTGTTTGTCCAATGATAGATGTGTGTTGGAGGGTAATAAATAAGGATCACACTATACATTGGTTAATCAATAACATATCCAAGTAGTCTGTCAGCAGCATCAAAGATGAGCAAATGCAGGTCTAGGAATGCTAGATAACTCCATCAGAGGACAGAACCAAACCCCTGACCATGTATGTGAAAGGCAAATGACCAAGCACAGTGCCAAACAGCAGTACTGCAACAAAGCAGCAAAATAGATGCTAAATATGTAAGTAGGTATACACAACCCAAACTTACATGTAATGGACTGCATATATGAGATGCATATGCCACGTTAAAGGCAACACACAAGTGAAAGGCATATATGTATGACTGCCAGTGGCCAAAATGGAACATACATGACAGCAATGCCAATGCACATACATGCACCAATGACATGTATGGATTTTTGCACAAATCTAACACTACAGCTTAGAAAATGTATTAGACTGCGTACATGGATTTTGACAGCTTACACTAGTTAATACATAAGCATAATGAGAGCAAGGATGTATTGCAAGCAGCAGCCAGTGACTTTTGTGCAGATATCCTGCATCTGTAACATGACCATACATTTGTCACAGGATGACCATTTCAACAATGTAATACATGCAATAGTTGCAGCAAAGGCAAACAAAATATATTATGTAAATTTTAAGGTGGAAGGGAGATGGACAACCTGTGCCCACATCAAGGGAGACAAAGATAAAACAGGAAAACAAGGTAAGGTTATACATTACAAATACATGGGCACATCACACAGGGTGCTGTCAAAGCCAATCCAAAACACATTTAAGTAAATGGCAAATGTATGTCACAAGGATAAACTGCATCCCTGATATCCACCAAAATGGGCATGTATATCTTACACATATGCAGTAATCCGCAATCATGTAACATCAACAGACATAGGTAATCAAGCTAAGAATTGCATTCACATACACATATACTGTCATGCCAATGTGAAATAAACAACCACAGGTGTATGTCATGCACCCTGCTCATTAGCAACCAGATAACACTCTGATGAGCATCATTACAGAAGATCAATGGTACATCAGTGAATGCTCACATTTCAGAGGTATAATGGTATTTCAGCATGGTTCAGACTATGTGCGGAGACATGTACATCGCCAGTTAATGTGTGCAAATATTGCCAGCAGATGTGAACTTATTTGAATAAGGAATGGATGTGGAAATGTAACATGCAGTAAATGTGACACACTGTACTGTTACTGAATAAATTATCCTTACCACAGTGTATACATTAATCTTAAATTGGTATTTGATGCAGACAGAAAAAGAAGACTGCACATAGGTATGAAATAACTTTATATGACCCCACATGGCAACATCATTGCCAACACATAGGACACAACACATCATGTCAATGGGACAGCAAGACAATTGTCATTCAGAATGCATGGGCAATGACATGTCATTCTGTTGCACATACATGATTTTGCAATGCACAAATCTTAACTATACCACTGTGGTAGTGCTGGACTATGGACGACATATGTTATCTGTCAGTTTACCTCAATATAACATGTTTACCAGGCAACTATTGCAGCACTAGCTGCAGGTTAACTTCCAGAATGCATGGAGAGCCAAATGTGGAAAGAAAGTGCAATGTGTTAATGTGTGTGTCATGCACACATTGAAACATAATTAAATGCCACATGACAATATCTGCATGGTATATTTGCACATGTAATACATAAGCATGGCAGCTACATGTTATGCATGTAGAAGAGTGCATATACAATCCAGTCAGTTATATAGCTATACTCTGTGGCATATCATCTACTCAGAGGTGATCTCTGCTTAACATATAAGACCATGTCACTCCCTGAGCTGTTGGACATGCTCCACTTAAAGAAATCTCAATCCCTCAGAGCCACATGCTCCAGGGATCTAAACCTTGTCATCACAATGAACAAAACATGCTGGAGTGATAGGTTCCTGACCCAGAGACTCCCCATACTCTGGAATAGACTGCCCATACATGTCAAGCAGAGCACCTCCTTGGACTTCTTCAAAAGGAACCTTGACGATTGGATGGGAGAAAGGAAATTCACCCCGGGGATCATGTCAGTCATCCTGCTAGACAGGGTTCCAGGGAACTAAATATTGTGGGAAGAAATATCCAGGGAATTGTTATGGCTTGGCTTGTATAGGCCTAGTACCTACCTATGAACCTATGAATGATTTCTTGAGCTATTTCCCTGAATGAGTCACATGTAGCCCATGCCAAGTCCTGGAAAAAAATCCTCATCATTCCCCTCATCTGTGTTAGAAACACATTTGTCACAACGTCTTGGATGTTGTCCTGATAATTTTCTTTCCATTGTTTCTGTTTTCATCTTCTCAGGGGTGCAGCAGGCAGGATGGCTCATGCAAGTGTGTGTCCAGTTTATTCATTGTCATCCTTTTCACTGTCATGGTTTTTGTCATCTGAGGACTACAGCAGTGGTTTCATTCTGTTAATATGAATCAGAACACAGCATAGAAATTGCATATGCATACCTGATACAACCTGTCTGCTTTACCTATCCACTGTGACACAATGAACAGGCACAGGAGGGTCTTCATGAAATGTTCAAAAATGCTCACAAACTAGTAAACCATCCACTAAATGTCCCATCCCTCCAGAATCTACTCCAACCCTATCGCACCACCAGACCACTAAGATCCAGCAACAAAAATCACTTGCAGATCACTAAAGCCAATAACTCTGCTGGTGAAGCACTATTCTCTTGCGCCATAGCCAAATTATGGAACTCACTCCCACCCACAATTACCTCCGTACCATCATGCACCAACTTCAAAACTTTATTAAAAGCGCACCTAAAAACATGCTGGCTATGCCCTTGCAACTCCCACTCTAATATCATCCACCCCATCCAACTACTACCTTTCTTTCACCTCCACTAACTACCTTGATGATAGCAAGCTCAGATGCTCATAAGCCTAGTACTTATTATACAGCAGGAACTTCTCATTGTTACATTTGTTAATGCCTGTTATGTACTTCACAGATAAAGATTCTAGTTGTCTACTGATGTACTATGTTCTTCATCTGTAAATATGTTGTAAGTAATTTCTATGTTAAATTGTTAATCGCTGTGTAATCCAATGTAACTACTGTCTGTTTATTTTACTGTGGAGCTTTTCTCCACGGGCCTCCGCTGAAAATGGACCCACGTCCAGTCGGACACTCCCGGTCAACAAATTTAAATAAATAAATAAATAAATAAATAAATAAATAAATGTTAAAATACATTATGACCATAGTCCAGTGTACCACCATATGTGGTGCATATCAGTAGTCAAAACCATAACAATGAAAAGCAAATGTCTGTCATGCCACACATTCATTTGAAGGTCATAACTGTCCTTAAAATGAAATCTCTGCAATCTAACATACATTAATTAACATCCCATCCACATGCAAGTTCTTCAAATACAAATACAAGACTGAATGCATAGTAACATACATTGAAGTTCTTATTTAAAATACAATTCAGTTTGAAATGGTGCAAATGTTAGCAAGTAGCACAATTATAATCAACATAACTGCTGCTAGTGAATGGCTCTTCAAGCACACACCTTCTCTATGTCACTTTATTTAAAGTTATGGACATGTCCAATAACAGAACATGTCATGGAGAATGTATCCATCACTGATGTGAGCAGTTCAATCAGGGCTGTGCAATAGCATGAATAACACAGCTTACCAGTGGAAATCATGACATAACCAGAACAGTTTACTATCACATACTCAATTCCACTGGGTTTGAGTGTTAAGATGTCCGACTAACATGTTCGGAAATCAGAACACCGAACACAAAAAAATGTCAAAGTAAGCATTTCAGTAAAGTCAAAAGTCGAACATGTCAACATTACTAAATGCTCCCTTCTGCTCAACATTAAAAAACACTTTTTGGAGGGGGGCTGCGCCTCCCCCCACTTATATATACAAACTCCGAGATCACACTACTGTGAGGGAAAGGGTACATTTCCCGATCCCCACTATAGTGCGATCTGCACCACAATGTTGAACCTTACAACAACGAATGCTTGTTATTGTAAGGTTCGACATTGTGGCAATCACATTTACAGTTCTGTCAAATAAGTTTTGCACATATGTCGATCGCACGAAGTGCGATTGACTATGTGATAGTAAGCCAACCAGAGCATTTGTTATTGGCCAACAGGAAGCATATGCATAGCAAGCACATGTAAGATATCCTAACATTCGAAAGGAGTCATGCCCAGCACTGCCTCATACCGTACTACCAAGAATGAAATCTGACCAAGTAAAAGCTTCCAAACATAAACACAACTTTATTATTGGGACTTGCACTGTTTAATGATGTCTGCTTCAGTAAACCGTCCATCTGAGTGTTTAACAGCATGTCATTATTTCCTCTCTTTTACCTTTGCATGTGTTCCCTGAGAAGTTAGGCCTGTGTGTGCATGTAAATTGTAGTCTCTGCATGTAATGAATCATATGAACAACCACCAAGTAACATTGTTAAAATGAAGACAAAGTGAGATAACAATATTGTGTAAACTATGCAAGCCATATGACAAACATCTAAGCCAGGCAGCAAGGTAAATAGCTAACCCCTCAACAATATAAGAAATACAACAGTAACACATAGTTATAATGTTCAGTGATAAACACATTCACAGCCTGTGACACGAGAATATAGTATATGAAGTACACACAGTATTATATGTCTACAGCTGAATATATGACCTACCTACAATTATTAGCAATCAGTAGTCTGCAAAATGCAAACATCATGACCTGTGACTGCATAAAAGTAAACCAGGAAAGGAGGTACTATTATTCAAATACTCAGTAAACTCATTCAGTCCTTCCAATGTACTATTCCATAATAGGAAGACATCATTAACAAAATGCTTATGGTATTGAATGAAGCAAGAAAATGCATTGTTGTGTAATATGTAGTCTTCCTCCCAGACAGCCAAAACCAGGTTAGCATAACTGTTCAGACATGGGATGCCCATTGCTACCCCTATCTTCTGCAGAAAAAAAAACATCATCAAACAGAAAAACATTATTCTCAAGAATAATGTCTAGCAAAAAACATATCAAAGCAATTAAATTGTTGCCCAGATCTGTCTTATCTGTGAGATACACTGTGATCATATCAGCACCGCCTTTTTGGGTATTGAAGTAAACAAATTGCAAACATCCAAAGTTATCATATGGTAACGTGTGGTACTGCCCAATTCACCAACACACTATGAAAGAGTGTACAAAAATTGTTCAGTGTTTCTAAGGACACAGGTGGTGGTTTCAACAACAGGTATTATAGCCTTTTCCACAAATATAGATAAAGGCTCAGTTACCTACTCACATCCAGACACTGAGTCACATCGGGGGCTTGACCAAACTCTTATAGATTTTTGGAAAGAAATGTATTACAGGACCCACAGGATCTCTTACCAGCAAAACGTCATAGTGTTCCTGAGTAAGAAGTCCAGACATAAGGAAATGATAAAGAAGCACAGGGACATGCTTAATCACTTTGTCTACATCCATTCTGAATTCCAGCAAATAAGTACTTGTGTCACTAAGCATGCATCTCATAGCTTCAAAGTATACTGCCTTATCCATCACAACAATTGTACCATCTTTGTCTGCTGGCTGGATATACAAATCTGGATTCACCCTCAGTTCTTTTAATGCCTGGTTCTTATCATGAGTCATATTAAAAAAATAGCACATGAACGATTATCCATAAACTCTTTAAAAATATAATTCTCACAAACATTCAGAAAAGTCTCTAAATGGGGGTGTAGAACAGGAACATATATACTGTGTCTCCTTAAAATATTGCTCATGTGTAGATCAGTATTTGGAAAAATAGTTCTTAGCATAGCTGCCCTAGCAAACATCTTGAGATCAACTATAACATTAAAAAACAGCAATTGTAAACTGAAGCACGACTTGTATCACCATTCAGTAAAATAAAATCACATTTATTTTCAAATAGGTAAGCACTTTCACCACAAAATGCAGCTTCATCAGACCATTTACAAGTAAAAGTACTATAACTATATAACTAGAACTAGAACTAGAACATCACTGATATTTGACCACTTTACATGAATAAAAGACAGTCCCTTATTCAAGACAGAAATCTGGTGCTTAGTTAGAAAAGAAGATGAAAGAATAAACACTAGAGAATTGCTTCTTACTTCCTCATGTTCTTCTCTGTGGTGACAGAATTCTAATCCAGAGATGGCTTCCACCTCTTTCATCCCCTGCTCATGGAATGGTCTGCTCCTTGTTTCCATGTCTCCTTCACTGGAACGGATAGCTCTGGAAAAACCAAGGTGGACATTTGAGTCTCAGTGGAAACATACTCTTTACATCTGGCTCCCAGGTCTAGATGAACAGCAGAGCTGACAACTTTACCAGTAGGCATAAGTCCAAGGCCACATCCTGAACACTTCCTGTTGCATCAGAAAAATGCAATCTTAACTGAGGATTGCCTTCCAAATTAAAGATAAGACCAGAACATGTCAATACATTAGATTGTTCAGAATTGTAATCAAGTTCAAGGCTAAAACATTTGGCCAAGTGCAGCAGCAGTATAATGCCAATACACAATAAGAAAAATATTTAAACTTCAACAAAATGTCAGTCCTGAACAGCAAACATGAAATCAAGAAAATAGAACGGACCAGCCAACAGGGCCAAATCCAGTTTAAATTTCCAGTTTCCATTCAATAAATAAATCCCAGGCTATATGCCGATTGTAGAAGATGTGATTTGGTGTGCCTGGCAGTCTGTAGCAGATGTACTCACTTCTGTGTGGAGGAAACCAACAGACCTTTTAAAGAAAGATTCTTGAAGCATATGAGTGATATCTGACTTAAGAATATGATGAGTACACTTATGAAACATGTTTCTAAGAATCCAGAGCACAGTTTTTCATTTTTGGTTTTATACCTGGTAAAGAAGAATAAAAGGGGAGCTGAAATGGCAGAGATAAAGTGGATTGTGAGGCTACAGGTGAATAAGACTCCTGGGCTTAATGGGACTGCATCTTTAAGACCTGCATTACATTCACGTCAGTTGTTTCATTGATGCATTCCTTGTATTTTTCTGATTGGATAGTTTTTATTTAATGGAATGTGTGTTTCTGTTTTAAGTGTTGTCTCATAGCTTATGATTTAAGATCAGAAGAGTTTAATGCTTGAAAGCGCATATCTGTTTTACCCTATTTTTTAAAAATGTTGTGCGTTTTTAAACTGGATTTGGCCATGTTGGTTCAACCATTGTTTATTATTGGTGATTTGTAATGATGTCCAGGTGACAAACTTCAGTTTCAATATTTATAAATTCTTTGAAGTAGGGTGTAAATTCATTCTTCCAATTCTGAGTTATAACTTTTCATGCAACAGATAGTATAGACCACAAAATGTGATATTTCATTTTTAGCACATATAGGAATAGTAGAGTTAAAAATGATTAGTGATTTAGATAAAACAAATTTATCTCCAACAAAAGCCTGTAAAAATAGATTAATGTTATTCCAATAAGGTGCTAAGATAGTACAGTCAAAAAACATGTGTTGCCAATCTACTTTGTTGTTGTTTACATCTCCAATAAACTTGTTTCTGCTTGAACATTAATTCAGTTTTATATGGTATGAAGAAAGATCTATGCACATTTTTTTCAAGTAGAGATATTCCATCTAAGAGATGAAGTTGTATGTTTAGAAGATATTAGAATTATTTTTTTTTATTTTCTTCACTCGGAGGTCTATTATTAATTTGAGTAAAATAGTTCCAATAATTGTCATTGCAACTTTTTCTTTTTCTCTTCACGTCTCCATATACTTTAGATAAGAGACTCTGCCCCAAAGTGTTTTGTTGCATTAAGAACATTAGATATTCAATTAATTTTGGTATATGATCTCTTATCCTTGGTTGCATTAAGTTAATTTCCCCTTCTACATGCTGTCTGCAGGATTGTACATCTAGCCACATGTCTTTAGCTAAATTATATTTGTTCTTAATATAATCAACAGAATGCAGCTTTTCATCTTTCAGTAACTAAAACCAATATAGCAGATTTTTCTATTTAAGTGTGAGCATTGTTTTTAACTTTGAGGTGGAGATGTTATTTTGGATATATGCCATAGGAAATATAAGGAAGATCCATGATTTATATGCCAGATTTGTATATCTAACATTTTAAAAAGTGTTTAATATAGTAGAAATAAAATAGGAGTCACTTGTTCGGTGACCTTTTCCTATAAGGTAATCCTTTAATAACCAATGTAGATTGTTATTTAGTATGAGATAATTATTAGGATATCTATTATGTTTAGAGTTTATAAAAAAGATTTCCTAAAAACTCTCCACCTATCTGTGTAAGTGTTATTAATCCAAAGATATATTGTTTTTATAACTGATGGTAATGAATATAATTCTAGATATGGTAGCCATATACCTCTTGCTGCCCAGTCACTCATATGATGGTTTAAAGCAATTCTTGGTTTATGGGGATACCAGAGAAATCTCAAAATTAAAGTGTTAAATTATTTAATATAACTTTTGCCAGAGGTAATGATAATGATTGTATAATATATAAGATTTTTAGTAAGATAATCATCTTGATTATATATAACCACTCTCCCATCGTGAAGTAAATGTTATTCCATTTGTCTATTAGATTCTTTATATTGTTTATACGGTTAGTATAATTATGATTTATTATATCCTTAATGTTATCTGTTATAATTATTCCTAAATAATTTATTTTCTTCTCTTTGACAATATATTTAATTAATTTATTTTTGATTCTGTTCTGATTTGTACTTATAGGTAGGACTTCTATTTTGTCATTGTTAAATGTTAAACCAGATTTTCTTTGAGCTACATCCATTGCTAAGAAAACTGCAGAAAGAGAATTATCATTGTCATTTAATGTCAGTAGGATGTCATCAGCAAACAGTTGAATTTTACAGTTTAAATTTTCATTTATATCAATACCTTTTATATCTATATTTGATCTGAGAGAATTAGCAAATGTTTCCATAATTAGTGTAAAAAGCAGAGGTGAAAGAGGACATCCTTGTTTGGTTCCTTTAAAAAATTGAATAGAATCAGAAGTAAAAGTACTTATTTTAACATATGTAAAGCAATCATTATAAAGAAGATTAATAAGATGTGTAAAGCTATTTGTGAAATTATATTCTTCTAAAACCAGCAAGAGATAGTTCTAGCTTACCGAGTCAAAAACACTATTAATATCAATATTCATTAGTGTTAAGTTCTGTTTTGTTTTATTTGAATAGTCAATTATTGTGATTATACTTTTAATATTATCATAAGTATTTCTGTTTAAGATAAAGCCTGTTTGATCTTTGTCAATCATGGAAGGTAGGATATGTGTTAATCTATTAGTAAGAATTGCCATGAACAATTTATAATTTACATTTAAAAGTGAAATCAGCCTTTATGAAAAACATTCAGTAGGATCTTTATCAGTTTTTTAAAATTGGAGAGATAAGGGTATATTTCTAGGAAAAAGGAGGAACTTTAGCTAATTCCTTGACTATAGAAAAAAAATTGTGTAGTATGTCTATGGCTGCTTTGGGTAATAGCTTATAAAGTTCAGATATAATCCCATCATTGCCTGGTGCATTATTTGGTTTCAGTTTAGAAATTTGAGTTTGAAGTTCAGACATAGAGATAGGTTTCACACAGCACACCTTTAATTCCAATTCGACAGGGTAAGCGCTTTCATGGATATTCTCTACTTCATCAGACCATACAAAACCAAAATATCATCCTAATAATACAACTATTAAAATGCTAGACAACCGATGGAACTGCTGGCTAACAACCAACATCAAAATTAATCCATTCATTTCAGAGTATCTATGAACAGCTTACTTGCACATAATAGTGCTTTCTTTTAGAGGCTTCTCTGAACTTAAAGGATCTATATCAGTTCAACGAAACAGCTCATCATCGAATACCACAACCTCGAACTTCTTACCACGAAATCTGCAAACATCGAAAGCTCAGAACAGCTAATTTTTTTCCCTGGGAAAAAAAAAATCACTGTTCTGAGAAACACACATACAACACAAGCACACCAAAAAACAGCAATCCACACGCATACACTTAAAATTCTACATCTAACCCTACAATAAACTGTACATACAGTACTATCTATCCACTATCCTTAACCCAAACCCTAACCCTAAGGTCCGTCACTATCGCACACTAACCTCACCAGCGCCCTAACCCTAACTCACATACCCCACCCTAACCCTAAAGTCTATCACTATCGCACACTCACCTCACCTGTGCCCTAACCCTAACTCACATACCCTGCCCTAACCCTAAAGTCTGTCACTATCGCACACTCACCTTACCCGCACCCTAACCCTAACTCACATACCCTGCCCTAACCCTGAAGTCTATCCCTATTGCACACTCACCTCAACCGTGCCCTAACCCTAACTCACATACCCCGCCCTAACCCTAACATCCGCACAATCGCACACTTACCTGAACCCAACCAGTAACTCTCCACCACCAGTGCTGAAAAAAGCGAAGCCACAGAAACGGACAACCGAATTCTTTCCCTAGGAAATAATTTGGTTATCTGCAGCTGCGCTATTTTCAGCGTTCGCTGTTTTCAGGTCGATATTAGACCATTCAAAGTATTAACACTTTGATGATGTAATATAGACCCAAACTTAAAGGTAGCACGGAGGGGGCTTAGAGTTCTAACAATGCCCAGCTATGGGCAAACATATCCTGAACTGTTAAGACATTGGCAACTACTTAACCTTGAATGCAGTGCTAAGTACATGACACTCTTAATAGATTGTTTCCGACCTGATGAGTTAGAGCTATGTAATGAAATACATGCTATGCAAAATGATATATTCAACACTTATCCGGATGATGTTCTGGGTGACAGAATGGATATTTTATTTGACAACATTTCACGCTATGATAAAAGGCTTTCAGCTACAAAAGCAAGAAAAATTCAGAGAGATGTGAAGGATTTCCAGGATGGTAATGTTTTCTCTTGGAATTGAGAGAGAAACTGCCATAATTGTACTGCACAGCACTCTACAGGTAATGGACGGAGTTTTGAGAATGTGAGGACGGCTAATGCACCTAGCTTACTTACTCAACATGCATTACAGACATCTGCTGCTACTTTTACAACACCAGGAACTGTGCCACCACCTAAACCAGTGGAGAAGAATCCATTGGATGCTAGTAACAGTAATGTAAGTGGAAGTACTGCAGGTTGCAGTTATGTTACAACCGAGAGTAGTGAGACCATCGCTAGACAAAAATCAAACATGGCTCCATGCAAGAGCCCCATTAGAACTGAACAGAGTTTGGCGTTGCCGAACTCACCACAAGGGCTTTTTACATTGAAAGACCCACTCCCTATAAGAGGAAGATCCAGAAGTCGGTTCACAAACCCCAGAATATGGCGAATGCACAGTGAGGAAGAAGTAACAAGAACAGGAAAGAGGACAAAACAGGTTTAGTACATAATATTTCTTCTACAGTGCTAACTGAAACACAATGTTCTGTTTAAAACAGAGGTTTGACTTTTGTTCCAGCCCAGAAAGCTGACTTAATAAGTGTGCTACAAGATTTACGATTGTTTGGCAGGACCCTAACTTTGTAAACAATGTTTAACAGTACTATGCAAAGTAATTGTATTTTTAAGAAGCCTAGTACCTTTGTTCCACCAACAAATCCCACAATTGAATTGTTTATAGATGCTTGTGATAAACAACTCAGGGAGAAGTTTGCTGAAAGGAAAAGTAATATATTTGTTAACATGTCGAGTGTTGAGAGACAGGCTTTGTCAGAATTAAAACATATGAATAGCATTGAGATACGACCAGCAGACAAGGGGGGTGGCATTGTAGTACTGGACAAAGACATGTATGTGGAGAGTATGCTAAACCTTTTAAGGGATGCAGATACCTATACTTCTGTATCTTCCATGGTATTGAAAGGTGTTGTTGAGAAGGTACAATTTTTGGTATTTGACTTATTAATAACTGGGATGATCTCTGAAACACTGTTTGAGTATTTCAAAGTGGACCAAACAGTGGCTCCTATAGTATATGGCCTCCCAAAGGTACATAATAATTTATTTAATCCTCCGACCCATTGTATCTAGCAAAGGTTGAGTAACAGAACCACTCTCAATATTTGTAGACAAGAATTTACATACTGTTTTAAATGACTGTCAGACTGTTTTGAGAGATACCAAGGAGTTTCTTAATGAGTTAAGCAACCACTTGGATGTAATAGCAGGCCCATGTTTCTTTGTTACTTTGGACATAGAGTCCCTATTTACAGTTATCCCTAACAGTTGTGGTATAGAAAATGTTAGGGAATTGTTATGTGGAAGTAATATTCTTACTGGTAAGTTGGGACTTATCTGTACTCTCCTTGAGATTATTCTTGAAAATAATGCTTTTATTTTTGGTAACACCTATTACATACAGAAGGTTGGCATGGCAATGGGCACTGCGTGTGCACATAGCTACGCCAACCTATCACTTGTTAATTGGGAGACTAAGTATGCCCTTTCTAACAGTAAGCATTTTGTGGATGACATTTTTTGTTGTGGCAAAGTACAGAAGAGCAGTTAAGGGAATTTTTGCAGTACATAAATGACTTGAATTTTTTTTTTTAAATTTACATACAAATATTCACCTGAGGAGATTGAGTTTTTAGATGTGAAGGTGAGCAAGGATGATCTGCATTTTGTGTCTACCACTATGTATAGGAAGAGTGTAAGGAGGAATAATGTATTACATAATGGTAGCATGCACCCTAACCATACCAAGCTCAATGTATTAAGAGGGCAATTATTTCACACGCTTGTACAGTAATGATGATATGTTAACAATAGCTTTGGATACCCTTAACAAAGAATTTATGGAGAGGGGCTATAAGTGCAATGTTATTGATTTTCAGGTCAATGAAGCCTGGAAAGAGAGACAGGGGAGATGTAGGCCCTACTTTGTCAATATTTCCCCTAATACTCAGAATACTGATGTAATTGGTGTTACTACCTTAACCGGTACTACAACTGATAATGATGAGAAGATCAGGATGCCTCTGACTTTTGCAAGTAATATCCACATGGTTTGTGATGTAATAAGAAATAATTGGGATATCCTTTCTACAGTTCAAGAACTGAAAGGGGTGATAGGTAATCAACCCAGTTTTACATTTAGAAATAACAGGCTTCTTAAGAGCCAGTTATGTTACAGGCCTCTCTGCCCCCAGAATTATGTTCAGTCTGAAAGAGTTGGGACCTATGCTTGTATGAAATGTATGGCTTGTGTATGCATACACACTGGTGGATATTTTTTACATCCACAGCTAGGATTCAAGATAGATGAAACTTTCTATGCTGATTGTTAGTCTAAAATGTTGTTTACTTTTGTTATTGTACTGAGTGTTTCTCATTCTACGTAGGTAAGACCAATCGAGTATTCAAAGATAGAATCCAGGAACACCTTAAAGACATTAGGAATGCTAAAGAGACGAGTGCTCTGGCCATGCATGTGGCCAAAGAAGGATCCAGACACAAGTTTAAGTTTTTAGTTCTGGAGATTCTATATAGTAACATGAGAGGTGGGGATCTCAGCAATAAAACTGAAGTTGTGGAGCAGAAATGGATTATACGTTTTCAAGCTGATAAACCACCAGGTTTAAGCAATAAAGTTTCGTTGAAACCTATTTTAAAAGCTAGAGCTCTTAAACATTGAAATGAAATAGATATTACTGTTGATTTTCTGTGTATATATACATTTAGATAATTTATTATTATAGTAATTTATGTTTATTCCTTATTGAAGTATATTTATATGTTTTTACCATATATAACTTATATAATATTATTCTGATCTTAACAAAGTACTACGGTAGTCGTGTAGTTCTATTATACATCGATAAGCTGTTCATAGATACTCTGAAATGAATGGGTTAATTTTGATGTTGTTCAATAGCCTGCAGATCCCATTGGTTTTCTTGCATTTAAATAGTTGTATTATTATGATGATATTTTAGTTTTGTATGGTCTGATGAAGCGGAGAATATCCGTGAAAGTGCTTACCCTGTCGAATTGGAATTAAAGGTGTGCTGTGTCGAATCATTGTGCTTCACTTTTTACTTACTTACTATTTTTTGTTGTTCCTGGTTTCTTCATCGGCTTAGAGGTTTGGAATTTCTTTTTATAGAGATAGGTTTATCAGTTAATTTAATTTCATCATCAGATAGTTTCATTTTTATATTTTTTTGATAAATATTTTAATTATTTCTTCTGGATCTATTAATATATTATTTTGATTGATTTTATTATAAAAATCTCTGAATTCCTTTAGAATATCTTCTATTCCTGTTACTTTTCTTTTCCTATGTGAGTAGACTTCTTTTTGGACTTACTGAGTAATTTTGTTTTTGTGGCTACATTGTGCATAGATTTTAGGTTAATAGAGAGGTTGATCATCTTAAACTTAGGGTTGATTTTAGTTTTATGGTTTTAGATTTCTAATTGTTTTCTGTTTAGTTTATTAATCTCTTCTGTATTATTATTTTATTTGTCTGATTTTTTAATTTGTCTTATCAAGTTTTTCTTGTAGTTCATTTAATTCTTTGATCCATTTTTTGACAACCAATTAGTGACTCTATCAAAAAAAGATATGCTTTTAGCGCATCACATACATTTCTGAAGTATTTTCTGTATTTTTAATTTCTATAAATAAAATGCTTTCTTTAATGAAAAAAAAATCTTAAATTATTTTAAACAAGTTATACATGCCAGTAATCTTCTGATTTTAACATTATTAATAGATGAAAAAAACCAGCTCAAAGATAATTGCATTGTGATCTGAAAGCAAGACCGGTTACTGTTTTGACTTTGCCTAGTGTATCAGTCAGGTCATTAATGACATAAACTCTGTCAATTCTGGACTGCTTTCTGTGTCTATGGGAATAATGGGTAAAAAATAATGAATTAGGTTTGGTAAGTTAATTTTTGTCTCTAAGATGAAACAATTCAGCAAATTTTAACAATGCCTTTGCAGATGCCTTTATTCGTAAAAAATGTAATCAGATAACTCCGTAATACTCCACTGCGAAAACACCTATAAGTGCCCAAAAAAATGAAGATTCCAAGTGTAAATCCACGCATATAACCAGACATCCACTTGCAGTTAACCAGCCACAAAACCTCTGAGTTCTTTCGTATCTTGACTCAAACAGTACACAAATGCGATAAATGCGATGATTAGATGAAGCAGTTCCAAGTTTAATCCATAACTGACACGAACAACATGTAGATATATAAAAAACGTGAATATAAAAATACAACAGTAACAGTGCAGAGTTAAGCGCTTTCACCCATTGACGCTGGGTTTCATCAGAACTCATTAACCAGCTGTTCACGGACCCTTAAATGACTTTTTTGGCGCCAATATAGTTTTAAGACTTTAAAGATATACCATGACAGAATTGATTATGACATTTATCTGAATATGTATATAATCTTATATTTCATATACATTAAAAAAGCTAACTTTTATATTACTTAATGTATAATGAATTGTGAATACAATAAAATCAATTGTGCTCCGCTAAATATATATCATTGCTACACTCTTGATTATCCATAACTAACACGAACAACATGTAGATGTATAAAAAAATGTGAATGTAAATATACAATAATAACAGTGCAGAGTTTCTGTGCTTTCCTAGAATATAAATAAATAACTACATGCATCCACTTATATGTAAATATTAAAGTCTGTATATGAACAGTATAAAATATAATAACAGCCATATTTTGTCCCTAATATAAATGAACATGATATCCCTGGTAAAATTATTTAATATAATATAATAATGTAATAAAATATCGCAATTAGACTATAATATACACACTTGACATAATAAAATTACTTGTACATAGACAGTCAATATGTACAATTATCTGTGTAAAAAATGTTCTAAATTAATATAAATATAAATATATGTAAAAGTCATTTAAGGGTCCGTGAACAGCTGGTTAATGAGTTCTGATGAAACCCAGTGTCAATGGGTGAAAGCGCTTAACTCTGCACTGTTACTGCTGTATTTTTATATTCATGTTTTTTATATATCTACATGTTGTTCGTGTCAGTTATGGATTAAACTTGGAACTGCTTCATCTAATCATCGCATTTATCGCATTTGTGTACTGTTTGAGTCAAGATACGAAACAACTCAGAGATTTTGTGGCTGGTTAACTGCAAGTGGATGTCTGGTTATATGCGTGGATTTACACTTGGAATCTTCGTTTTTTTTGGGCACTTATAGGTGTTTTCGCAGTGGAGTATTACGGAGATGCCTTTATTCTCCTTTTACTTATTGTGTTAGTATGACTTGGTGCCAATATAAAATTAAAGTCTCCTCCTAGAATAATATTGCCTTTTGAGTTTTGAGTTACTTGTTCTAGATGTTGGTCAACTGTTTTAATTCCTATTCCTTGAATCCAACAGAAGTTAATAAAAGTTAATATCCTCTTATTATACTTTATAGTTACAGTACAAACATACTTTTATCATCTTGATATGTTTCTATAACTGCAGGCACAGGCAGTGAATTTCTCCATAATATAGCAAACCCCCTTTTTTGATTGTGAAATGGATAATATAGTGTAGTTTTTAATATTTAGCCTGTCTTTATCTTCTGTTAATAAGTGCCTTTCCAATAAAAAAAAATAACTTCAGAATTAAACAGTTTTAAATATCTGTTTAAGCTACCCGACTTGCACCATTATTCAATCCATTGACATTTATGAAAATACAGTTAATGAATGCCATCTGTCCTACTGATCAAATGCATATGGGTTAAAGTTCCATAAGAACAAAACCACCACTTCTAAACAAACTTTACTCAAACTTCGTAATAAAGCAAAAAAAAAAAAAAAACTAAAATTGACAAATCCAATTACTATCACAATATCCAAATCAAACATCAGAAAAATTCATAAAAGTTCTGGGCTGCAGTTAATATTTTATTACTACCAGGTAATACTACTACTCCCACTCCAAAAATAACTAACAATAACTAAGTTGTATTATTATGATGATGATATTTTAGTTTTGTATGGTCTGATGAAGCGGAGAATATCCGTGAAAGTGCTTACCCTGTCGAATTGGAATTAAAGGTGTGCTGTGTCGAATCATTGTGCTTCACTTTTTACTTACTTACTATTTTTTGTTGTTCCTGGTTTCTTCATCAGCTTAGAGGTTTGGAATTTCTTTTTATAGAGATAGGTTTATCAGTTAATTTAATTTCATCATCAGATAGTTTCATTTTTATATTTTTTGATAAATATTTTAATTATTTCTTCTGGATCTATTAATATATTATTTTGATTGATTTTATTATAAAAATCTCTGAATTCCTTTAGAATATCTTCTATTCCTATTACTTTTCTTTTCCTATGTGAGTAGACTTCTTTTTGGACTTACTGAGTAATTTTGTTTTTGTGGCTACATTGTGCATAGATAGAGAGGTTAATCATCTTAAACTTATCAGGGTTGATTTTAGTTTTATGGTTTTAGATTTCTAATTATTTTCTGTTTAGTTTATTAATCTCTTCTGTATTATTATTTTATTTGTCTGATTTTTTAATTTGTCTTATCAAGTTTTTCTTGTAGTTCATTTAATTCTTTGATCCATTTTTTGACAACCAATTAGTGACTCTATCAAAAAAAGATATGCTTTTAGCGCATCACATACATTTCTGAAGTATTTTCTGTATTTTTAATTTCTATAAATAAAATGCTTTCTTTAATGAAAAAAAATCTTAAATTATTTTAAACAAGTTATACATGCCAGTAATCTTCTGATTTTAACATTATTAATAGATGAAAAAAACCAGCTCAAAGATAATTGCATTGTGATCTGAAAGCAAGACCGGTTACTGTTTTGACTTTGCCTAGTGTATCAGTCAGGTCATTAATGACATAAACTCTGTCAATTCTGGACTGCTTTCTGTGTCTATGGGAATAATGGGTAAAAAATAATGAATTAGGTTTGGTAAGTTAATTTTTGTCTCTAAGATGAAACAATTCAGCAAATTTTAACAATGCCTTTGCAGATGCCTTTATTCGTAAAAAATGTAATCAGATAACTCCGTAATACTCCACTGCGAAAACACCTATAAGTGCCCAAAAAAACGAAGATTCCAAGTGTAAATCCACGCATATAACCAGACATCCACTTGCAGTTAACCAGCCACAAAATCTCTGAGTTGTTTCGTATCTTGACTCAAACAGTACACAAATGCGATAAATGCGATGATTAGATGAAGCAGTTCCAAGTTTAATCCATAACTGACACGAACAACATGTAGATATATAAAAAATGTGAATATAAAAATACAACAGTAACAGTGCAGAGTTAAGCGCTTTCACCCATTGACGCTGGGTTTCATCAGAACTCATTAACCAGCTGTTCACGGACCCTTAAATGACTTTTTTGGTGCCAATATAGTTTTAAAACTTTAAAGATATACCATGACAGAATTGATTATGACATTTATCTGAATATGTATATAATCTTATATTTCATATACATTAAAAAAGCTAACTTTTATATTACTTAATGTATAATGAATTGTGAATACAATAAAATCAATTGTGCTCCGCTAAATATATATCATTGCTACACTCTTGATTATCCATAACTAACACGAACAACATGTAGATGTATAAAAAAATGTGAATGTAAATATACAATAATAACAGTGCAGAGTTTCTGTGCTTTCCTAGAATATAAATAAATAACTACATGCATCCACTTATATGTAAATATTAAAGTCTGTATATGAACAGTATAAAATATAATAACAGCCATATTTTGTCCCTAATATAAATGAACATGATATCCCTGGTAAAATTATTTAATATAATATAATAATGTAATAAAATATCGCAATTAGACTATAATATACACACTTGACATAATAAAATTACTTGTACATAGACAGTCAATATGTACAATTATCTGTGTAAAAAATGTTCTAAATTAATATAAATATAAATATATGTAAAAGTCATTTAAGGGTCCGTGAACAGCTGGTTAATGAGTTCTGATGAAACCCAGTGTCAATGGGTGAAAGTGCTTAACTCTGCACTGTTACTGCTGTATTTTTATATTCACGTTTTTTATATATCTACATGTTGTTCGTGTCAGTTATGGATTAAACTTGGAACTGCTTCATCTAATCATCGCATTTATCGCATTTGTGTACTGTTTGAGTCAAGATACGAAACAACTCAGAGATTTTGTGGCTGGTTAACTGCAAGTGGATGTCTGGTTATATGCGTGGATTTACACTTGGAATCTTCGTTTTTTTTGGGCACTTATAGGTGTTTTCGCAGTGGAGTATTACGGAGATGCCTTTATTCTCCTTTTACTTATTGTGTTAGTATGACTTGGTGCCAATATAAAATTAAAGTCTCCTCCTATAATAATATTGCCTTTTGAGTTTTGAATTACTTGTTCTAGATGTTGGTCAACTGTTTTAATTCCTATTCCTTGAATCCAACAGAAGTTAATAAAAGTTAATATCCTCTTATTATACTTTATAGTTACAGTACAAACATACTTTTATTATCTTGATATGTTTCTATAACTGCAGGCACAGGCAGTGAATTTCTCCATAATATAGCAAACCCCCTTTTTTGATTGTGAAATGGATAATATAGTGTAGTTTTTAATATTTAGCCTGTCTTTATCTTCTGTTAATAAGTGTCTTTCCAATAAAAAAAAATAACTTGAGAATTAAACAGTTTTAAATATCTGTTTAAGCTACCCGACTTGCACCATTATTCAATCCATTGACATTTATGAAAATACAGTTAATGAATGCCATCTGTCCTACTGATCAAATGCATATGGGTTAAAGTTCCATAAGAACAAAACCACCACTTCTAAACAAACTTTACTCAAACTTCGTAATAAAGCAAAAAAAAAAAAAAACTAAAATTGACAAATCCAATTACTATCACAATATCCAAATCAAACATCAGAAAAATTCATAAAAGTTCTGGGCTGCAGTTAATATTTTATTACTACCAGGTAATACTATTACTCCCACTCCAAAAATAACTAACAACCATGAAAATGTGGCTACCCCAATTCAATAATTTCTTCACTGAATCCATTCAATCTCTAGCGAACAATAAGACTAGAACCAGTCCTACCCACCAACGCAAACCACAATATACTCTTGCAGAACACCAGCAGCCAGTTTAAGTTAAATCCAGTCCCCATCCATTACATCAAATATCTATTGAAAAAACTAAAACCTTCTACTTTAGCTACAGATAATATCCCTGCAGACTACCTACAAATTGCAGCAGAAGCAATCTCCTGTCCAATAGCCATACTCATAAACAGAACAATAACATAGGAATATGTCCTCACTATCTGGAAGATCACTTACATTATCCCACTACACAAAGGAGATAGTTCTTGTGAACTAACTAACTATTGCCCTATTGTCATTCTTTCACCCCTATCTAAAATTCTTGAAAGAGTTGTACATACCCAACTTGTGGAGTACCTCCTCTGTCACAATCTCCTATCACATACCCAACACGGCTTTCGACCTGCACACAGTACCACAACAGCCCTACTGTCCTTTACAAAGTTAACCATCACAGAAACAATTCCCAATTTGTATCAGCCACATTTCTTGACCTGGCAAAGACCTCTGACATGGTCAACCACAGCAAATTCATCAGTGTCCTTTCCTCCCTTAACCTCAACCACAATGCTAAGTATTGACTGGTTTTAAAACTACTTAGCAGGCTGCCAACAAGCTGACTATTGGCATCAATCTCTCTCACATCTCCTTCCAGTCACCACAGGGGTCCCTCAAGGCTTCATCCTTGGACCCCCTCCTATTCTCTCTCTCTTTACAGATCAATTTCAGTCCTCCCCTCCTCATGCCACCTTGATTCAATATGCTGATGACTCCACTTTGCTTTGCTCTGCCCCTTCCCTTAATGACCTTCAGACCATCACCCAAGACTCCTTCTTGTCTGTTGAATCCTGGTTAACAAGCTCCCAGCTTATACTAAATCCCAATAAAACTAAACATCTACTCTTCTACCCCTCTAGGAATACCTCTCCCTCTATAGACCTCCACATCCTCTCTAACAATAAAACTATGATCACTCCAACTGCCCAAACCAAAATGCTAGGGGTTAGAATAGACAATACCCTGAAATTTGATTTCCATATAGAGCAAACTATCAAAAAAGTTCACAAGAAACTTGGCCTACTATATAGAAATAATCAATTTCTAACAAATAGCACACAAGTCACAATTGCCAGGACACACCTTCAATCAACACTCCTATACACTTCCCCAATACTAACCAACTTCTGAAAAACTGACCTTGCCAAACTTGAAGCTTGTTATAATAAAATCTCCAAGTTTGCCATCAACACATCATACAAGTCACATCATTGTTCATCTCTCACACAGCTTGATTGGCTTGAACTCCCCTGACTCCTAGATTTTAAACAACTAACCCTAGCTCATGAAATTCTCCACCACCCTTAAAATACCATAACCCTCAAAGACATCAGTCAACCCTAAAGTAAAACCAAGAACGAAACACAAAAAACAAAAAACAAACAAAAAAAAAAAAACAGACCTAGATGCAATTTCAATGACCACTCAGGAAAGATGTATTAGCGCTTTCATCCACTATTTATTCTGTGAACTTCTTCAGTAAAAAAGTTTACCCTACCCTAACTTCCTTTTATATCAAAATCCATTAGTCTAACAGGAAATGACTTCGTAACAATCAATAATTGATGTACAATGTTCTCAAAAGATTTTCAATCTATTAAAAATATATATGTTCTTTGAATCAATAAAATAACTTGTTTTAAAACAACTCATGAATGAAACTAATATAACAAATTGCTGTTTACTAAACTACAGTGTTATCTGTTTACTAAAAAACATTTTAAATTTATAGATTTGTTAAGTCCTGGTGCATTATCTGCACCCAAAAGTAGCTGCCACAGTGTTTCTTTACATTCTAATGTATTGTTTAAATCACCTTCAAACAAAGCCTTCTCTATTTTTTCAAAAACAAAAAATTCAAACCTTTTGAAATCAGGACATATTAAAGCATGTTTGGCCAGTGAATTTGTTTTATCTTTATTTTTTATGGCTAAATTATGTTCGTATATCCTACGTTTCAAGGTTCTTATCATCTTTCCAGTGTAGTAATTGTCACATGATACACAATTAGCCATATAAACTACATATTCACTGTTACAATTGTAGCAATCTTTTGCCCAAAAAGTTTGATTAGAATGACTTAAAGTTATAAAAGAAGTGTTGCTAATAAACCTACATTGCTTGCAATTTCTGCAAGCGTATGTGCCTTTCTTAGCACAACCTGATCTTGTACTATTGGTAACCCTGTTGTTTCCTAGTTCTAACATGGACTTAATGTTAATCATTATCTTGTAAATAAACCTAGGTTTGGTACCTATTGTCACAACTAACTCTTTGTTTCCTAATATTATGTTCCAGTTATTCTATATTATCTGTTTGATGTACCACATTTCATTCACTATAGGTATAGGAAAAGCAGTCATGTAATTGCAAGGACTAGTTTCTAAAGTATGTGATGTACTATCTAACACTGGACCTACCATGATGTCACTAGAAAGCAATATGGGGGAAGCCACTCCCCTTCACAAGACCATTACTTCCCTTTCTATTTTCTTCAACCACTCCATGGTGTAACCTCTGGAAAGAAAAAGTGCCCTTAAAAATAGAACTTCCTTTTGAAATGTGTCATCATCAGAAGTTAGTCTACTCAACCTTATAATCTGTCTTTTTACGACTCATTTTTTCATATGCTGTGGATGTAGACTATCGTTGTTTAGATACTGGTTACCAAAAACTGGTTTCCTATAAACCCTACTGGTAAACCTGTTCTTATTTTTATCCACACTCAAGTGTAAATCTAAGTAATTAATAGATTCACCAAAACCACTGATTTTAAATTCTAAAAAGTCAGTAGTAGAATTTGGATCTTTTACCATGTCTAGAAACTCCTCATGTGTACCTGTCCATAAAAAAAAAAAACTAATCATCAATGTATCTATAATACATTTGTACTTTTTGGTAACAAGGATGTTTATTCAAACAGTTCAACTCCCAGTTAGCCATGACTAAATTTGCAAATGCAGGTGCTACCCTTGCCCCCATGGCTACTCCAGAAGTTTGTTTGTATAAAGACTTGTTAAATTTAAAAAAATTGTTATCCAAAACCAAGTCCATCAAACTACAAATGGTGTTGACTTTTACATTTCTAAAGTTAGTGTACTCAGTAAGATATTCTCTAAGGTACTCAACACCTCTTTTTGATCTATTGAGGTGTATAATGACTTAACATCTAATGTTCCAAAATAAATTTGTCCTTGGTTTAAATCAAAATCTCAAAGAATTTCTAATAGATGCCATGAGTCTCTTAAATAGTGTTTTGATTTCTGAACAACAGGGTTAAGAATGTAATCTAACCAGATAGATATATTCTCTGTTTTAGATTGTTTTGCTGAAATTATAGGCCTAAATGGAGGATTTTTTTTGATCCATCTGTATTTTTGGAATACTAAAAAAGGATGCCATTTTTGGGTGTTCAGCCAATAAGTAGTTGTAACTTTCGTGATCTATTTCACCTTGGCTGAACATATCAAAAAGTGCGACATCCACTTTTTGATAACTTTGCTTAACTTCTCCTATGTTAACTTTTTTGTAGGTGTTTGTGTGTTCTAGCAACACTTTCTAAGAACTTTCATAGTGTTTGGTGTTCATGGTCACAATTTTACCACCTTTGTCTGCTTTCATAGTCCTAATGTCAGAATTCTTACTCAAATGATATAATGCACTTTGTTCTTCATTAGTAAGGTTTTCTTGGTAACCATAATGTGTAATTTTTCTAAATTCTCCTTCACAAATACTTTGAAAGACCTGAAGGGTAGATTGAAGGGGAGGGTTAAAGGTACTTGATTTCTTAGGCTTGTCATCTATAATTATGTAAGTACTAGTTTGTTTTAACACATCCTGCATGATGTAACTTAAATTTAACTTCCATAAATACAATCTAAAATCCACTATGAGTCTTCCTATGTTCATGTTACAAGCAGGAATAAATGAAAAGCCTTTTTTAAAAACATTTTCTAAATCACAAGAAAAGGAATGTCAGACAAGTTAATAACATCAATACAATAGTTTTGCATGCTGTCTTTATTTACCACTTTTTCTTTTTGTTTTTCCCTTTCCCTTTTCCATTCCCCTTGTACTGAGTGGAATTGTACCACTTCAAAGTCTGTTCTGCGAATTGCCCAAGTAAAAAGGGCCATTGGTTATGTCCTGTGTTGGAAGTTTCAAATGAAACTGCCTGGGCATAACTAGCCCGATTGTCAGTTTGACCTATCCAAACTTGGACCTGCACTCGTTATTGTCATATTTTTATTAACCTTCTCTGTATTCGACATAGAGTTGTGATTATCAGTGTTATTGTCACACAAAATGACCTTTTCCTGACTGTTTGTATTGATATCTAATGCCTGTACCAAAGTTTTATTGCTTTCTGCACCATCAACATTAGTTCTCAACTTCTCAGTTGATTTTTCTTGAACAATGTAAGCCTGGTTAAGTTGGTATGCCATAATGTCTCTTTTAAGCTTGGATTGTTTCCTAGATACAATCATAGCCCTATGTCTGTCAGCCTTCGCCTCAACACCATTGTATAGGACTAAGAAATCCTTAAAACAATTGTAGTTTTATATATGTTCATCCAGAGACTTAATGTTCTCTTTCACTTTAGAGATTTCTTTGACATAATGTGCCACTAATATGCGCATCATGTTGAGACCCGTTTCATTGTACAAGTCTACAAGGAGGTTGCTCAATTCGTCTCCCGGTATTGCACAATTGGGAAACTTGGTGGTTCTCAAGCCCTGCGGTACCACCTTACAAGTGATGCAGTCTTTAAAATATTGAATCTCTAAATCAAGAGTGACATGTTTAAAAAACAGTCTTTCCAACTTGTAAATAGTTTTCTTACAATTGACACTGTCCAAAATAATGTTCTCATTCAAAGAGTTGCTTACATTAACATTTTGGTTTGTAACTTCCACAGTAATGAATGGATTGGGGTTCCGCTTACAGACATAATTCCAAACGTTCACTTCATTTGTAATGTTCGGTTTATTCGCACTAACTTGTTCAGTGTTGCAAATAACAAATGCCTTGTCGTTTACGTGATGAGGTGACATCTGACCACTTTCCTGTCTGGAACCAACCATGTTGTGCTGCTACAGGGAAGCACGGTGATCTAAACTCTCTTTCACTATCTTAACGATAGTGTTAATTAATTCATCTTCTGGAGTAGCCATGGGGGCAAGGGTAGCACCAGCATTTGCAAATTTAGTCATGGCTAACTGGGAGTTGAATTTTTTGAATAAACATCCTTGTTACCAAAAAGTACAAATTTATTATAGATACATTGACAATTTGTTTTTTTTTTTTTTTTTTGGACAGGTACACATGAGGAGTTTCTAGACATGGTAAAAGATCTAAATTCTACTACTGACTTTTTAGAATTTAAAATCAGTGGTTTTGGTGAATCTATTAATTACTTAGATTTACACTTGAGTGTGGACACAGATAAGAACAGGTTTATCAGTAGGGTTTATAGGAAACCAGTTTTTGCTAACCAGTATCTACACAAGGATAGTCTACATCCACAGCATATGAAAAAAGGAGTTGTAAAAGAACAGATTATAAGGTTGAGTTGACTAACTTCTGATGATGACACATTTCAAAAGGAAGTTCTATTTTTAAGGAAACTTTTTCTTTCCAGAGGTTACACCATGGAATGGTTGAAGAAAATAGAAAGGGAAGTAATGGTCTTGAGAAGGGGGGTGGCTTCCCCCATATTGCTTTCTAGTGACATCATGGTAGGTCCCGTGTTAGATAGTACATCAAATACTTTAGAAACTGGTCCTTGTAACTAGATGACTGCTTTTCCTATACCTATAGTGAATGAAATGTGGTACATCAAACAGATAATAGAGAATAACTGGAAAATAATATTAGGAAACAAAGAGTTAGTTGGGACAATAGGTACCAAACCTAGGTTTATTTACAAGAGAGTGATTAACATTAAGTCCATGTTAGAACTAGGAAACAACAGGGTTACCAATAGTACAAGATGAGGTTGTACTAAGAAAGGTAAATACGCTTGCAGAAATTCCAAGCATTGTAGGTTTATTAGCAACACTTCTTTTATAACTTTAAGTCATTCGAATCAAACTTTTTGGGCAAAAGATTACTACAATTGTAACAGTGAATATGTAGTTTATATGGCTAATTGTGTATCATGTGACAATTACTACATTGGAAAGATGATAAGAACCTTGAAACGTAGGATATACGAACATAATTTAGCCATAAAAAAACAAAGATAAAACAAATTCACTGGCCAAACATGCTTTAATTAGTCCTGATTTCAAAAGGTTTGAATTTTTTGCTTTGGAAAAAATAGAGAAGGCTCTGTTAGAAGGTGATCTAAACAATACACTAGAATGTAAAGAAACAATGTGGCAGCTAATTTTGGGTGCAGATAATGCACCAGGACTTAACGAATCTATAAATTTTAAATGTTTTTTAGTAAACAGATAATGCTGTTGTTTAGTAAACAGCAATTTGTTATATTAGTTTCATTCATGAGTTGTTTTAAAACAAGTTATTTTATTGATTCTAAGAACATATATATTTTTAATAGATTGAAAATCTTTTGAGAACATTGTACATCAATTATTGATTGTTATGAAGTAATTTCCTGTTAGACTAATGATTTTGATATAAAAGGAAGTTAGGGTAGGGTAAACTTTTTTTCTGAAGAAGTTCACGGAATAAATAGTGGATGAAAGCGCTAATACATCTTTCCTGAGTGGTCATTGGAAATGCATCTAGGACTGTTTTTTTTTTTTTTTTTTTTTTTTTTTTTTTATCATTCAACCCTATTCTTCTTCCAGATCCCTCTGCTCTAACAATAAACTTCTCCTTCAAGTCACTAAAGCAAAGAACTCAGCAGTCAAATCCCTTTTCTCCAATTACACTTCCAAAATTTGGAACAGCCTACCAAACTCACTATCCCCTCAAAAGTACAGTTTATAAAGCTCCTAAATCCCACCTTGTAAAGACCTGGTTCTGTTCCTGCAGCTCCCTGGGATAGGACACTCCCCTATCCCACTCTACTCATCACTCTTCCTTGTATTACCCCTGCTTAATTATATTGAACTACTTTGTTAAGCAATTGTGCTGACTGCACTAAACTCCTTGCAAGTTGTTATGATCATCACTACATCCGCTGTACTAGACATCTGTGGAACCCTAGCCGTTGCCTCTCTTTTTCTTTCTGTAACCTTAAATGTAACTATAAATACTCTGAATGTATTGTATGTAGAATGTTGTTATGTTATGTTACCTACTGCTTGTATTGTTATGCTGTATTTTATTATTACTTTTTGTTACTATGCTAATTTACACTTGGAGCTCTTTCCCCAGGCCTCCATTGAATAAGGACAATATATCCAGCTAGACTTTCCCGGTAAACAAATGTAAAATAAATAAATAAATACATGTACTTCTCATAGATAATAACACTCTGTTAGTAAAGAATTGCTTAGTAATCATCATGTGAACATTAACATCTGAAGGTTTGATTAGAAATAAAGTAGTTACTATTGTGGACACTCAAAAAAGCTAACAAATATAATTATCATTAAACATTTGCTTTTAAAATCCCTCTTACCCCCTATGGAGTCTAACACTCCTTGCTTGAATAGTCTAACCATCAAAACAAATGCATCCATCCAATACTCTGACAAAAAAGTCTACTCTATTACAATCAAATATGAAGTAATTTAACAGTAAAATAAAGATAAACCTGTATCCTTTAAAGTATTGTTAATACATAATAGTAGAACAATTATTTCACGTCTTAACTTGTTATTTAACATATACATTCTGCAGTTTTATGTGTTTATTAAGGTGTTAAAGTAAGACATGCTTGCATCTCTTATAATTGTTCCTTATCTATGCATAGTTTAGAAATTCATCAGCTAATAGTATAAAATATAAAATAATGTTGTGCAACAATTTAAAATGCCCTTTGGTGTGTCCCACCATAAGACCAATGTACTTTCAGACCCTTCTGTTCCCTCTTGGTACAATTATATTAAAGTAAATGAGTAGTTGTTCTACAGTGTTTAAACATTATTTCATTATTTGTTTATATCCAGTGGTTTATTACTGTAAATTAAAGCCTCCTGTTATTTCTGTCAAGTATACAGTTTATTGCTTTTTTTGCTTTATGTATGAGACTTTCAAGTGTATTGACAAAATATTCATATCATGTAGGTCAAGCCTCTAATAATGCAGCTCTAAACGCTATATATATATATATATATATATATATATATATATATATATATATATATATATATATATATATATTCATCTTACCATTCATTGACAACTATCAAACTTAAAATGCTTGTTTTCAAATATATTTACTTATAAATGTATTCAAAGGTATTTCACAGTATGTGTAACATTGAAATTGTTTCTCTTCTTCAATGCTAGTTCGTTTGTCTAACTATAGTTGCAGTGAAATTTGAGCTAATGCATATTTAATGCCTTTTATTCAAATTAACCTTCTAAACCTGCCTGTCAGTCAGAGTCTCTGAACATGAACAGCTCTGTTCTCTTGTTTAGGCAGGAATTTCACCTTAACTCTAGCTGTTTACCAGAGAAAGCTTCATTTGATTTAAATGAATTAAAACAAGTGTATGCTATGGAGAGAGGAGCTTCACTACCACAGAAGCACCTCACATTGGGACAACCCATCAGGCACAACAATTTTGATATCTTTTTTATCGAACCTGAACATTTCATCTATGTTTCAAAGCCATTTAAATTTTCACAATCTCTCCACTGTTAAATAACATCAAAACACACATCCATAGCAACTGCAATCACCCCCTCCCTAATCTAGCACATCAACAATTATTCTATTAAGTAGAACAGTAACATATTATCTAAATCTATGAACTAGGAATAGAGGCAGATTTTAGGTTTTACTATTAGTTTTAGTGAAACAGCTTATCTAATGTTACTGTAGTTAATGATTACATTCAGTTGCTTCCACACACAGGTGAATATGTTTCTCTGTTATTTCTTTTAGCATACCATTTTAATAGCAGTTTTAATTTAACATTGCTAATGTATTTTCCTTTCTATATCAAGAAAGTATGAGATTTAACTCCTAGTGTATGTTTCCCTTTAGTAGGTAACTGCAGTTTATATGAATTAAACAACTTTAAATTTGGCAATGTGTTATACTTTAGCTATTCTGTATGCAATCCTTCAGATCATATACTAGTATAAATGCTGTATGCTTCATTTAAGGGAAACTAATAATATTTTGTCATGACATATTAAACTATTTATGTTATAGTGAGCATGTTACTATGCAAGGGTACTATTCATTGACTTTAGCTCTGCTTTTAACACGGTCATCTCTCTTCATGTGGTAATGAAGCTACTCCAACTAGGCGTCAACACTCCACTTTGTAACTGGATTCTTGACTTTCTCACAGACAGACCTCAGAAAGTGTGCGTAGGAAATAATTCCTCAGATAACATCACTCTTAACACTAGAGATCCACAAGGATGTGTACTAAGTTCCATGCTGTTCACCCTGTTGATAAACAGTTGTACAGCCAGGTACAATACAAATCACATCATCAAGTTTGCTGATGACACTTTAGTGATAGGCCTCATTATTAATGATGACGAAACAGCATATAGAGATGAGGTGGAACAACTGATTACCTGGTGTGGAAATAAGAACTTAGTACTAAATGTGAACAAGACAAAAGAGATGAAACACCACACTGTAGAACAAACCAGACCTCACACCATACATTTCAGGCCAGATGATTTCAGTCAGTTTAGTACACAGACTGATTTATTAAAATAAAAAAATCCTTCTGCAGTAAAAAGTAACAGCAAAACTTCAATCTTATACCATTAAGAGCAAGTAACACTTCTCTGATGCCTCGGCTTTCAGAAAAGCCTTTTCAGAGTATATCTTTTTACTGGTAAGCATACTAAAGGTTAAGTTTTAATATTCTTTTTAACCTTCTTACATTAAATGGTTCCAAGAGAATTCCCTATTCAAACCTCTTGGAAACATTGTATCATATTTTTAAATAAATATTGCATCCTTCCTCCTTAAATGTTCTTTACTTTTTTCATCAGTACTAAATCTAGTATTTACTTATTTCAAAACAGTTGCCTGTTACCCCTGTGGGTCTCCATTATGGTGTTCCTTAAAGTGCGTAGCTACAGGACTCTGAAATCTTTGCTTCTTGGTGTCCCTTATGTGTTATTTTAATCTTGCATCAAAACTTCCCTTGCTCTCTCCAATATAAAATAATCCTCAAGGACATTTTAAACTATATATATATATATATATATATATATATATATATATATATATATATATATATATATATATATATATATATATACTTTTTTCACTATTGCAAGTGAAGCTGCTGCTTCTATCAATTTTTTTTTCCATTAATGCTTTCAAAACTATCAACTATGTGTTTGCATACTGTGCAAATGTCACATGGAAAAGTTCCATATCTCACTACATTATTTTCTATATTTTTTGACTCTCAAATTTTCCATGTACCAACTTGTCCTTAAGACTCCTGTCTCTTTTATATGTAAAACAAAGTTTAACATTGTTTAGGCAGGATTTTTCTTTCTATATATAGGACCAATAATACCTAACTATTTTCTATAAAATGTTAGAACAATTGGTATACTTAGACACAAAATAAAACTCACTATCTTTTTCCTCTACATTCTTTTTCTGCATTTTTATGTTCTGTGCTTTATTCACATTTTTGTTCATTACTTTATTATTCCCCAACCATACTTTCTCTGGCTTATAGCCCCTTTCTCTAAACATGTTAGCTGTATTTTGAACTTCCTTCTCACATTCCTTCCTGTCACTGCACAGACGTTAAACCCTAACCATTTCCCCATAAAGAATGAAAGAAATAATGTGTGTGTATGTGTGTGTGTGGGGGGGGGGGGTGACAACTGATTCCATGCAACATAAATTTTGGTTGTCCCATTTTCTAAATATTTTAGTTTTAAGTTTACCATCTTCTTGCCCTTTTATTGTAATATCCAGATAATTTCCTGTCTTTCCTTTTTATAACCCATCAAATTTGATCTCAAACCTGTGCACTTTCAGTTCTTGAACAAACTTTTCCACCTCTCCATAGCCCCCCTTGCAAACAAATAGAAGGGCAAGAAGATGGTAAACTTAAAAGTAAAATATTTAGAAAAATGGGACAACCAAGCTTTATGTTGCATGGAACTAGTTGTCCACCCCCCCCCCCCACCCCACACACACTATTTCTTCCATTCTTTAAGGGAAAATGGTTAGGGTTTAAGGTCTGTGCAGTGACAGGAAGGAATGTGAAAAGGAAGTTCACTAGTGCAATAGTGAAAGGATTATATATAGTTTAAAATGTCCTTAAGTATTATTTTGTATTGGAGAGGGCAAGATAAGTTTTGCTGAAGATTAAAAGAGCCCATAAAGGACATCAAGAAGCAAAGATTTCAGAGTCCTGTAGCTATTCACTTTAAGGAAAATCATAATGGAAACCTACAGGGGTTACAGGCAACTGTTTTGGAATAAGTAAATACTAGATTTAGTGCTGATGAAAAATAACGGAACATTTAAGAAGGAAGGAAACAATATTTATTTTAAAATATTATACAATGTTTCTAAGAGGTTTAAATAGGGAATTATCTTGAAAGCATTTAGTGTAAGCAGGTTAAAATGAATATTAAAAGTTAACCTTTTTAGTTGGCTTTTTAGTGAATTCCTAATTGGATGATTATTTAATTGAACAAATGCATGTATTTAAGTGTCTGCTTACCAGCAGAAAGATGTACTCTGAAAAGTATTTTCTGAAAGCCAAGGTGCCAGAGAAGTGTTACTTGCTCTTAATGGTATAAGATTGAAGTTTTCTTCTTAATTTTTACTACAGAAGTTTTTTTTTTTATTTTAATAAATCAGTCTGTGTACTAAACTGAGTGTATTCATCTGGCCTGGAACTTGTGGAAGACAAAAGAGATACTTGTGGACTACAGGAAAAATCACAAGGAACATTCTCCCCTCACCATCAATGGGAAATATTGAAAGAGTAAGAAGCACAAAGTTTCTGGTAGTGCACATCAATGAGGACTTGTCTTGGAACACAAATACAAATGCCATAGTCAAGAAAGTGCATCAGAGATTGCACTTTTTAAGAAGGCTGAGGAGAGTGAATCAGCCATCAACAGTTCTCACTACCTTCTACAGAGCTACGATAGAAGGCATCCTGATAAATAACCTCACAGTATTGCATAGAAGCTGCTCTATCTCTGAGTCCAAATCCCTCCAGAGAGTGGTGAAGACAGCCCAAAGGAGCATTAAGACCACCTTACCACCTGTCCACAACTTGTACTTATCCAGATTTCTCAGCAGAGCCAGAAGAATAATTAAACACTGCACTCACCCTGCTTACAGACTGTTCCTGCATCTATCATCCAGAAAGTGCATCTGAAGCATATGTTTCAGAACTACAAGATTCAGGAACAGCTTCTTCCCTAATGTCATCAGGCTGCTGAACTCTAATAACGACTACACTCCATGATGTCAACTGGGTCAGTAGAAACTGTCTCAAATTATGCAAGAACCTGGTTACCAGTCTTACTTAATACTTAGTGCAATATTCACCATGACTGTAACTTATAAGCCACCTAGGGCATGAGTAATGCAGTAAAATATCTCTTATATCAGTGCAATGCATGAAAACTCATAAATTAACCATAGTGCAATAATCTAAGGTCCATAGTGCAATTCTCTAATGTTCACAGTGCAATACTCAAATGTCTCTTTCTGTGCAAGGATCAATGCAATGTCTTAACCAAGTACCTGTGCAATACTAAAGTCTCATGCAAGTAAGTGTTCAGTTCAAAAAGTGTTAAAATACGTTTCTAATTATGTGCAATATTAGTCTGTCTACCTGCATGTCTGTGATGTAATAGCTAGGTGTTAGATGTGCAAATGTCTGTGAAAATAGTCTGTATGTTATCTGCACATTGAGTCTGGAGACAGAATTTTGTTCAGTTTTTGCACTTGTGTGATTTCTGAATGACAACAAAGTTTACTTTGACTTTGATGTCATTGCATGTTTTGCTCATAAAAAGAAAAAAAGTCCTTGGCATCTTGTTATTTTCTTTGTGAATAAAGAAAAGGGAAAAATGAAAAAAAGGGAAAAATGAAAGCTCACTATTTTCCCCTTAATTTCTTTTTTTCTCATTTGTCTTATTTCCATCTGTCTCCATTTGTTTATTTAAGGATATAAAGAACCAGTCCATATTGTCTGTTTGCTCAAAAGTTTTGTTAGTTTGTAGATATAACAATGCAAGCTCAAGATCTTCGAAGAATTTAACCACATTAGAAAGGAAGAGCTTCAGGCTGGCTGTGAACAGTAAATGCACTTTTATCTGCTTTTTCTTAAGTTCTCTTATAAGAGGAAGTAAATGTTTCCTTTTAGAAATCACTGTTGCTGAATAGTCATTATCAAAACCAATATTTCATTCTCCTTTAAGTGGTGACTTAGCCCAGACAGTTTTGAGTACCAATTCTTTATACTGAGATGAAATAAATTTAACCACGATGGACCTTGTAAGCCGTGGTGGTACAGTGGTAGCATTGTTGCCTCACAGCAAGAGGTTCTCCTGTTCGATTCTCGGCTGGAGTGTGGAGTCTCCATGTTCTCCCCGTGGTCGAGTGGCCTCCAAAAGACATGCTTGAATGGGCATGCCTTCGCTGAAGGTTGGGCATCAGGCTGGCAACTCAACACCATAAAAATTGACTGCCAATTATTAGCGGACCGGAGTTCCGCTGTGGCGACCTCTAGCTGGAAAAAGGTGAAAAGACAAACAAAGTTGGACCTCAGGGAAGTATTGGACTTTGAAATAAGATTAACCAAAGACCTATGTGCTTTCTCTTTAGCAAAAGAGAGAGCTTCAGGCAAATTTAAAGTTTTAGGGAGCCAGATAGACAATAAATGAACCACACTGTCACATTCTGTTCCTTCTAGTAGACCAAAAATATGGATGTTGTTCCTATGGGACCTGTTCCCAAGGTCATCTATTTTGGCTAGTAAAGAGTTGTTCTGTTTTAGCATGAATTCAATATTGTTCCCCCCTTCACTTAGTCTTCCTGGAGTTTTCAATGCCAGAAATCTGGTTTCTGTATAACTGCAGAGCTTCATTATTTTGTTCTATTTGTTTGGAACAGTTTTTGTGTCCAATCTATCTAGTTTCAAAAAAAAAATCTTGAATATTAGTCAGTAATGACTGAAGCTCATTTTTGAACAGAGTCTTGACATGCTGCCTTTGTATAACTTGTGGTGCTGCAAGATACAGTGAAGACATTTTTTCTTTCAGATTTTGACAGGAAAATAGTTGACTTTTAAGAAATATAATTCTTTAGGACACCAAAGTTTATTATAATTAACTTAACGGAGTTGTTTAACATTATTTAGAAATAAAATTTCCTCTCAGAAATATATTCAGTAGCAGAGAAGAAGAAAAGTGCTGTTATCCTAGTCTCATCCTGGCCACACCCCCCCAAAAAATAATACTTTTGAAGAACATCAGTGAATCTATATACATCTTGAAATAAATACTTTTGAAGAACATCAGTGAATCCCTATATACATCTTGAAATAAATACTTTTGAAGAACATTGGAGAATCCCTATATACATTTTGCAATGTCACACACACACATACACACACACACAGACCTTCATATCTTTGAACACAGTTGAGCGACATGATGTTCAAGCCTGCAACTCTAATCTAGCCCTAACGCCTACCTACCTAGCTAATCTATCTTGCCTGAGAGCATGTGTTATGAATGCAGTGAAAAGACTTGGGGTTATGAATGCGCATGGATGGGTTACTAATATGGATCATGGCTTAGGATTTCAAAAAAAGATCATGTGCTGTGCATGTAGGTAAATACTTTGCAAGAATGAATTCATGTCAGCACTGTGGTCACAGCCAATAACAGTAATTGAAAACCATCATCCCTCAGACAATGTGACAGTGTCATGTCCATAGCTTCTGTTAACAGACACATAAAAGGTGCAGTATATCAGGGACACAATAAGATATCTAGACGGACTGCATTTACAGATATTCTTTGGCAAAGTGCACATTGCAAATCAAATGCATACATCATTGTATATCCCTGATCTGCATTTCAGTGGTAAGTTTGACCATGTAACTCCCTCAAAAGAAAAGATGTAGTTGTTGAAGTGAATGTAATAATGAATGACAACACCACACTAGATAACACTTTGGAAAATAATACCATTTAAAACAAAAATGTTTGTCAGGTATCCATATCAGATCCACGAAACCACACTTCCCCGATGACCAAATCACTGAGACTACATCCCCGACACCACACATCCCCAACAACAGCAAGTATAAGTATTAAGGAATGGAATGTATTCCCGTTTCTGCAATACAACTAAAAAACAAAAAGTAATGTGCATAGCAGGGGGGCAAGCACCCATGCAGCCCCCGTGTGGGGGGCTGTGCCCCCTACAACCCTCCTACTTAAATATACCAACTCCGAGATCACAACACATTGTGGAAATGGGAATACATCCCGTTCCGCACTACTCACCATTGTCGGTGATCTCCTCCATCATCAATGTGGTCTCAGTGATCTGGTCATCGGGGAAGTGTGGTTTTGTCGATCGGCCATGTTCCCATTTGTCAGACATATAACAGTTTAATGCAAGCTTTACTGTTAACAGAACATTATGGATTATGAAGATATTTCTTTATTTATTTTATTTATTTAACATTTGTTTACTGGAAGTGTTTGACTGAGCTAAAAATGCCTATTTTCAGCAGAGGCCCAGGGAGAAAAGCTCCAAATGCACATTAGAAGAAACAAATAAACATAGAACAAACTTATAAGTCAAGAGTCTAAAACAAATGTATGTAGAACAACATCATGAAACAGGAGTCTAAAACATGGTTACAGTATACATTTTGAATTGAAGTCAGAATTAAGTAGCTAAAACATAACTAAAATTGAGATGATGCAATAAAAAACAGTGGTACATATAATGCAGTAGGAGTGTGAGACAAGTTTCACAAAATAATAGATGGTTCTTGACAACAGTACTATAGAATGAGATACTGATGTATCTTTTGTCTGGGAGAGTGGTGTTCGCAATTCAAAGGGATGTGACGAATAACAAAGTTATTCATAACTATGCACAAAATAAACGTTAATATCAATAAGCATTTATATAGAGAAGAATATCTGACAATGTGTGAAATACAAAATAACAATATAATGATATGTTTTCCTTATGTGGAGTTGAACCCACAGCACAACAAAATATAGGCATGATTGGAGATTTCTTTACAAGCTGCCCTAACAGGCAGCACACATTTTGTCTTAACAAACAAGTACTGTGTGTATCCATATTCCTGTGGATAACAGATGAATATAGAAACTTCCAGCACTTTATTGGCCATTATAATTTAAAGAAATAGCAGTTATCGACACATAACTGAAAACATATCTGTAAGCAGTTGGACAGTTATTCCTCTTCACCTAAACAAACAGGAATATAGTAAGAATGTTCACTTTATTAAGAGGAATGAAGCAAAGATGTTATTTATGAGTTACTATTCACACATATACAGGAAGAGTAGACAATACTTATGTAGTATAATGGATAACTATGAAATGCATAGTCATCAGTGACCTAGGTATTATAGACATCAGTGATACATGACTATACCAGATGTGTGAAATGATGTTGTTATATGTTGGAAAACATATGCACATCTGCAATGTTCAGTATTATGTACATTATAAACGTTAGTAAATAAATTAGCATGGGAGTGGAACCCATACTTATATGGAGAGCAGTTTTCTTAATTATCCAGATGAAGAAATTGTCAGTAAAACCAATTAATGGTTATAAAAGCAATGTACCTGATATATGTGGGACACAGCTAGATCTCAGAGTTCTGTAGGAATACTTAGGTATATGTAGTATTATGGCACTTATTATAGGCATCCACCGTCCACCTCGGAATCCCTCCAATGTAGGACATCCTAGTAGTGGTGAACTTGCACTCCAGTCCATTAGATCCTCATAAATTGTCAATGCTCCCTTGCAATCCGCTTTCAAATGTCGATCATTGCAAAATTCCTTGGCCTGGCTCTCTTCAAATGATCCTCTCCATCATATATGGTCAGCATCTGGGTAATCTCCTCCTCTGTCCAATTAGAGTGCTGGACACATCAAAGCCTCCTGAAAGTAGCCAGCTTGATCTATACTACCTATAATAAGATTGCCAGATTTGCAGCTAACAAAACCTACAAGTCACACCACTGCTTAGCACTACAGCAACTAGACTGGCTAGAATTCCCTCAGCTGCTCCAACTATACCAACTACAAATCATCTACTGTATCCTATATCTACCCTCCTTCTGCCCCAGCCTCTCTACTATCATATCCAAATATTCCCCTGCTAGGATGCTACACAGCTCAAATCAAGAATTATTAGACATCTACAAACCCAAAACCAAAATAGGCTGCCTTCTCTATAACTATAATCCAGCTACATCCTGGAACCAACTCCCCATGGAAATAAAATCCCTCCAGTATAGCAAAAGTTTCAAATTAACCACAAGGAAATACTTAAAAACAAAGTGGTCTTGCCACTGTAGCCAACTACCCTGAAATCACAATCCTTTCACCTATTTCACCACCTCACTCTTAATGTATCTCCAACACTATTCCCCTGCCTCTTCTACCTCTTCCCTTCCTCTCCAACCACTCTTAATTCTTACAGTTTCAAAACAACCTACCTGTCTAGTCTGTCTCTTATACTCTACCGCCCCTACATCTCCTACTAGCCATTCTTACTTTCCTTTCTTGTTTCCAAACTCCTATACAGCTAGATCCTACCCACTTTAAATAAGCATCTGCCTAACTATTAACTCATTTTGCTCTAAGCAGCTTAAATAATATTGTAACTAGTCACATTTTCTTCTGCTAATTGTTTAAAACCTTGTTTGTAACAACTCACATACTTGTCTGACAGTTGTTAATACTCTGTATAACTGAATTGCCTGAGGAGCTTTTTTTCTCTCCAGGTCTCTGCTTGTAAGATCCTATAGCTGATTGTTACTACTATGTTACTAAAATTTAATAAATTGTTTTCTAGTCCTGAGGAGCTTTTCTCCCCGGGTCTCTGCTGAAAATGAGCCAAAAGCTCAGCCAGACTAACCCGGTTAACAAATGTAAAATAAAATAAAATAAATAAATAAATAAATATGGATTTCCCGATTATCCATATATCTTGCAGGTGACTCCATACACTCCATGGTGTCCATACGCAAAGCTGTGGATTCCAACAGTATCTGTATGTAGTGTGTCCTTTTGCTGTTACAGACATTTATTCATTGATTGCACTTAAGAAAAGTCTTATAACTACTGGTTCAGTATAAAAAGGATATGTACTGTCTATGGCCTGCTTACAGATACTGAGGTTTTTCAGACACATTCTGTAATTGATCAATTGATAATTTACACATAGGAGTGTCTGTGCCAAAAACAAAAGAAAGAATATAAGGGGAGGATCAGATGAGAAGGCAAGAAATGTGGAAAAAGCATAAATATAGGTGCAAATACAGACAACTTCTGGAACAACCTCATGTCAGTCAGGATCTGATGCAGGAATGGTTAAGGACAGGTGAATTTAAACCAAAATATAAAAGGTTAATATTGTCAGCCCAGGATAGTGGACTACATACACGTCGGTTCACTGATCATGATGGAGAAACAGGCAAATGCAGATTTTGTATAACAGAATTGAAAAATATCACCCACCTTGTAGTTGGGTGTGATATACCAATAGCAGAGGGCCTGTAAACTGAAACTCATAAATAATGTGGCAAGACTGTTGCTTTGGGGATTGTGCAAACATTAGAATATTGAAGTAGCTGAGAATTATTAAAAACATGAGCCACAAAATATTATATTATTTTATTTTGGAAAAGATTTCAGAATTTGATAGAGATGGTGACTGGTCTGAATTTGTTGAGAAAAGGCAATTACACCGACAGGTGCTGTTAGAAGCCACTAATCAACTTGACATTAATGACAGAATATCTATTAGTAGTTTATTACTTATGAAAAGAATGCAGATTTAAAATTCTGTTTTGTAGACAGTGCCCAACATTATGGAATGCTACGAGGCATTATAAAATGTGTAAAATTGCTTTTAACATTGATGAACAGTGAGATGAATTAGGAAGTGTTATTTAATGAATTGAAGCATTTTTTACACTAAATCATTTTTTAAATGTTAATTTAATTTATTTATCATTACTTGTTGCTGTTTTGCTGTTGGACCAGTAGATGACATTGTATTAAAGTTTATTTAAGGAGTTGATGGAGATTGAGTTTTTATACAATGAAATTCATGGACATTGTGGTGAATGAAAGTGCTTCTAAAATAAAAACTTGTGCAGTCTGTCACTGGAGTTTGCAGGGAGGGGGGGGGGGGCATTATAGAAAATGAAGTTTATATTACATAGGATCACCCATTACCAACAGTTCAAAAAATAGATGTGCGCAAGGAATGTGTTGCAGTGATGTGTGCCATACACAGACACACAGATATGACTCTGTATGCATACCTGTGTCAGTTATACCCTGAGTTGATTATCCCTTTTACAATATATTTGTATATGTTCATAATGCTATATGTAATGATTATGTTGTTATGTCGGATACTCAGAGTTTGAATTTCATTAGATGCAAACTGTGCTGCTTGTAGTAGGGCAACCTCTGAACATCAGTGTTAAATCTGTATACATCTGTATGTGTGGCTTGTCATGACTCAAATTGTGGGTTAGATGCTGGAATGTTGCCTAGGCCTGCATTGCCTATGCCTGTGTCTTCAGGCCCATGTCCTCCTGCTGCTCCTTTGATACCTGCGGGATGTCATCTTCAGACATCTGTGGTTCTTGTGGTAGTTCACCCACACTTGCAGCTGAAAGACTGCCATGTGCTCTACTTAGTATATTGTGTAGCATGGCGTACAGCATTATCATCTGCACTGCCTTCTCAGGTGACTATTGCAGTGCATCTCAGATGTATCCAGACATTTGAACCTAGGTTTCAGTACACCAAATACATGCCATATAATATTTCTTGTTATTGAGTGCACTATATTGTAAGCCTCCTCTGCAGGATTTGATGGTTCAGGTTACAGGGTCATTAGCCATGGCTCAAGTGGATAACCACAGTTTCCTGTTGTGGGGATTGTTGTCAGCATGGGTATTGTTGGGAGGGATATCATTAGCTTACATCCTAGCTGTATTCCTCTACTTACCCAGTAGTAGGCCTCAGGTATTTCACCTTGCTGGAATGTGGCCTTCAGACCAACTTCCCTCCATATGGCAGCATAATGGACACTTCCAGGGTGTGCTAGCATGAGGTTTGTTATACTGCCATCTACTGCCGACACAAAGTAGCAGTTCTGGAAATCCCAGTCCTTTCTGTTTATATATCTGTCTGCTTTAGGATGTACTGGAGTCCTGACTTGGATGTGTGTGCAATCTGTTGCACCGAGTACACGGGAGAGTTTTGAGATGTTATAGAACTGGTGCTTCATGGAGGTGAATGGAAAGTTTTTGTAGACATCCACATTGATGCCAGGAATTTTGCCTGGATGCAACAGGTAGCTATCTATGATTCTCTCACATCATCACCCATGTGTCTATGAAGTATCCCATATGCAAGTACACTTAGGTTGAGACACACTTTAGGTTCAAGAGGGATAAGGTATCATAGGTTCATAGGTTCATACTAGGCTATCTGCCCTAGGGCATTTATAAGCCTAGCCAGAGTGTGTTTGGCTTTCTCCACCCATTTTAAATTAATTTTGCTATGCCCTTTTTCGAGGTTAGTATACTGTGCCTTTGTCTAACAGTGACACAGAAGTGATACCCGGGGTAAACCTACGATCTCCCATCCACTCATCAAGATTCCTCTTGAAGAGAGTCAATGAGGGACTCTGCCTAACCTGGACTGGGATTTTATTCCAGAGTGAAGGGAGCCTCTGGGTTATGAATCTGTCCCTCCAGCATGTCCTATTTATTTCATTGCTGAGGTTCAAGTCTCTCGAGCGCGTAGCTCGATGGGATTTGGATTTTCTGAGGTGCAGCATGTCCATTAATTCCGGGTTGGACATGGCCTTATACGTCAGGCACAGATCGCCTCTGAGCAGGCGGTATGCCACTGAGTAGAGATGGAGTTTCTTTAACCAGGCAGCATATGGCATCTGTTTGAGCCCTTTGATCCTCTTGGTGAGGTACTTTTGGGGGTCTTTCCAGTTGCTGCAGGTGTCTGGTAAGGTACATCCCAAAAGGGGCATTGTACTCAATTATGGGCCTGATGAGGGATGAGTAAAGAGGCACGATGACCTCCCCTGATCTAGATGTGAATCCCTTCATGATTAGGTGGCTATATAAAATGTTTTTCTAACCACTTTGGCCACGTGGTTGGCAAATGAGAGATTGCTATCAACTTGGGTCCCCAGGTCCCTAATTACTTCTTCTGTACTTAATGGATTACCACCTATGTGGTAATTTGTGGGCACTTTGTTTTTGCCAAAGGGGATGACTATACACTTTTTGGCGTTTAGCTTGAGACCATGGCTCTGGCACCAGTTGTCTGTTTCTATGAGGCCCTTTTAGAGGATGCTTGTGTCGGCTGGAGAGTCGATTATGGTGCCCAGTTTGCAGTCATCTGCGAACTTGGTCAGCCACAGTCCTTCCGTGTTTGCCTGTACCTCCGAGAAATATATACCGAACAAGGGAGGTCCCAGGACTGAGTCTTGTGGGACGCCACTTGTAACTGGTTTGGAGTCTGACATGGCTCCAGCAATTCTATCCATGTGGGTTCTGTCCTTGAGCCAGTTTGCAACCCATCTAGTGACATAGGGGTTTATATTTAAGCTGGTGAGCTTATCTATAATGCCCGAGTAGGGTATTGTATCGAAGACTTTTGCGAGGTCCAGGTAGGCTGTGTGGACCACCTTCTCCTCGTCAATGGCCTTGGTGACTGTTTCAAAGAAATCAACCAGGTTTAAGAGGCAGGATCTACCCTTAACAAAGCCGAACTAGGTAGGATCCAGTGTCTGTAGGTCCCCAATATCATTATTTATGAGGTCCATGATGATCCTTTCCATAGCTTTGCAGACCAAGCTAGTCAGGCATCTCATCACAAGATCCACAGACATGTGTGGACACACTTTACAGATGGCCTGCATCAGCTGTCTGGCAAGGTGGTACCTGTCAATTATTTGTTGTTTCTTGACAGCTGCTTTAGTTGCAGCATTACTCTCACTCTAGTGGGCTGCCTTATACAATGTACAGCCACATCCTCATCCATGGCTTGCATTACTACAGCCTGTCGCAGTTCATTCACAACATGATGCATTTTTCTTTTATTTTTTGCAGCATTCTTATAGAATATGATGGAATCCATTCTAGTAGCTTTTGTTTCTTGTGATGCGGTATAGCATATACCAAGGATTTTGAAATCAGAGTTGGCATTGCATTTTGTTACATTTAAGATGCGTTGGGCATGCATGTTGAGGTTTGGAATCTGATGGGTGTGAGCAGAACTGAATAGATAAGTACACAGACTGCTTTCAGTATGTCTTCTGAAATTGCTTCTGCATATGGTGCGGTGAAGTTTTTCTTTAGTGGGTTGCGCTGTCCAAATAGTTTTTGAAATCCAGCCCATTGTACAGGAAAGCATCTTCTAATAAATTAGTAGTTAAGAAACCCATGTATACATTGATGCCATTTATACAAAAAATAAAATAAATCAATAGATATAGGTCACATTTGTAAGATGTCTATCTGTTTATTTATCCGAGTTTGTTTACTGGGGCAGAGTTATGATGTGAATGTGTTCTGTTATGAACCGATATGCAAAACATTTTTTTGAGCAGAAAAAAGTCACACAAAGATGACAGTTAATGATTTACACCATGTCTATTATGTGAAATTAGAAATACTTATGAGTTTCATAAAAGTTTATTCAGTAAATGAGGTGCAAAATTCAGGAAAAGGAATTACAAAGCAAAAAAATAAATAAATAATACCTGTCAGTGTGACTGTTAAAGAAATCTGGTCAGAGAAACTGATTATAAATGGAAAGTCAATATATATTGGATTGATGCAAGAGAAGAATATCATTTAATAAGTGTCACTGTCTAAGGCTCCAATTCCAGAAGACTTGTCCTCAGCATATATAATGATTTGGTGAGTAGGTGTTTTGGAATTTGGTCCATGTAGAAACCCTCTTTGTAGATAGGGCTACACTGAAGTAAGTCACTTGCACTAAGAGCATTTCTTTTGGAATTATGGCAGATTTATACTAAGAGCAAACTCATTTGCAATCTGGCCCTGTGTCTTATTCAAGAAATTAAATGAAGTATAAAGGTTAGGATTATGAGAACTCTGCTTATAAAAAATCCAAACAACAGATCTTGTTTCAAGTAATAAGCTGCAATGTTAGTTAAAACAAGCTTGTGCATTTGTTAACGTACTAAGTGTGTGAGTGAAACAATTTAAGATATTCAAGTAGAAACTCCAATAAATAAATAAGTAATGAGTGGTGCAGGAAGAAAGTATGCATTAGTAGCATCAGCATAATTTCAGGTTCACACAGACAGGCAAGGCACTTATGCAGATATTCAGAGTATAAGTAATTGTAATGGTAAGTCAAATGCAATATTGAAACATCAGCAGTCAAACAGCAGAATTTCTCAGAAATGCCTAAAAAAAACAAATGAGGGAAAATGGATCTGTTAAATCAGCACTTGTGCAGGTCAGAAGCACAGTACGAAATGTGCTGGTATTAAGACTGGTGTTCTAACAATCTGTTCGAATTTTCTGGAAGATCTGAGTTGTTTGAAGACAAAATTGCATTATATTATAAGCAATAATTGTATGTGCAATGCATCTTCTTTGAAGAGTATCTATAGCATGAAGCACACAAAAAAATAAATAAATAAATAAGCAATTAAGTGTACAGAGCATCTAGCTATCACTGTTAAACAGAACGAAGCACAGGACTTTAATGAATGGCTTTTAAGTGAACACTGCCCCCTACAGATAATAGAAGTAATTACTGCTATGTATAATGCAAATATTTTCTTAGTGCTATATATTAAACAAGGTTACAGGCATATTATGGATGCATATTCTCAAGGCTTCCAATCTGCATTTCTTTGTTTCCATATCTTCTTCGAAGAGTTGTAGCTGACTTGATTAAAGGATTACAAGGAGTTGCGAGCATAACTGGTGACATTTCAGCATGTTGTGCTACAACAGAGAAGCATGATGTAAGACTCACAAAATTATTGGTCAGACTGAAATCCCTGGAAGCAAAAGTTAAATCTGTTGTTTCATCTTTGGATTACATCAATCATCTTTTTAGGGACTATATTAGAACATCGAAGTTTCAAAACTACGAATGTTCTAATATCGAACCCTGTTACGCGAAAGTTGAAAATATCGAAGCAACAGAAAACTATTTTTTTCCTAGGGAAAGAATTTGGTTGTCCATTTCTGTTGCTTCAGTATTTTCAGTGCTGTGGTGAAAAGTTATGGGTTGGGTTCAGGTAAGTGTACGATTGAGTGCGGGTTAAGGTAGTTAGGGTTAGGGTGCAGGTTAGGTATGTGTGCGATTGTGTGGACGTGAGGATTAGGGCAGGTTAGGTTAGTTAGGGTTAGGGCGCGGGTTAGGTATGTGTTTGATTGTGTGGATGTGAGGGTTAGGGTGGGTTAGGTGAGTTAGGGTTTGGGCGCAGGTCAGGTAAGTGTGCGATTGTGTGGATGTGAGGGTTAGGGCGGGGTAGGTGAGTTAAGGTTAGGTTGCGGGTCAGGTAAGTGTGCAATACTGACGGACCTTAGGGTTAGGGTTTGGGTTAATGTAAGTGGATAGTTAGTGGTGTGTGTATAGTTTAGTGTAGGATTAGGAGTAAGATTATAGCCAGTGTATGTGTGTGGATTGCTGTTTGTTTGTTGTGCTTGTGTTGTGTGCATGTGTTTTGGAACAAAAAATTTTTTCTCTAGGAAAAAATTTGCTGTTCTGTATGTTCGATGTTTTTAGCTTTCGCGTAATAAGGTTCGATATTAGAACATTCGAAGTTTTGAAACTTCAATGTTCTAATATAGACCCTCTTTTTACAGTTAATGGACTGCAAATAGATAAAGACAAGGAACATGTTTGCTTAACTTTGGAAACTCCAGTAGACCTATTCTCACTAAAGACTTTTTCTAGAAATAGTGTAATAGTACCTGTCCATATGTGTTGCACACTTGTCAGATATTGTTAGAATTCTAAGAATACTACTAGAAGAATTTGGCAAACTAAAAGCGTTCAGTTAAAAAAGAGAATTGTGACTACCAGAGAAATATTTTGGTGTAAAATTAACGACAGCACTTCAAGAGAATTGCAGTAGAAACAGTCTAGAAGCAATACTAATGCAAGAAGGCAGGCAAACAACATATTTATATAGTCTGTGCAGCTTTTGCAAGTAGCTGTACCATTGTTTGGTGCTGTCTTTTTCTTTGTATCTTTAACATAATATTACTGCCTGTTGTAAACAACTTCACTTTATTGGTTAGATCTATGGATTTAATTGTAACCCCAGGCTGAACTGGAAAATGGTCTACTGGGTCAATATTCTACACTGGTCAACAAACAAAAGAAAAAATAAAACTTAGCAACTTAGCAAATACACAAGCAAGTTACACACCTGTTGAGAAAAAAATGATTCACATAATGTCTAAATGTTGTAACTGCCATAATTAAGTATATGGGAAATACTCCAAAATGGAGACAGGTCATTAAAAAGTATTTAGAAAAGTTACTGCATTAAACATCTGTAGGAGTACAAAAAATACTGGCGAGTATTCAGAAATATGATGTAACTATCATTCTCAAAATCACTAGATGCTCATCTTCATCGATAAATAATGACCACAACAGACTGTCTGATATTATTAAAAGTGCTAACGATAAATCTCAAGCAGTACAAATTTGTGAAAATGTTGAAACTGAACATTACATAGGTATGCTTTAGGAAGAATCAGAATCTGTTTCATTTTGACTGTTTCTTGAAATAAATGTAGTTTGGAACAAACTAATTTGTCCAGAGATGCTTTAGGGATTTATGGGGAGGGTGAAGACTTAGTGGGAGAGAGGAGTTTTATATTGAAAGGTGAATGGCGGAAGGTTTGTTGTGGAGAGTAAGGCAAAGAAAGGTTAAGATTAGGGGGAAGAATGTTAGAGCGGAAGTGATGTAAGTGTAAGAAGCTAATGCAGTTTTATGTAAGAGTTGTAAGAGGGAGATCAGATTTAGGTGTGGACTTGCTGCTGCAAGTATTACATCTAAAACAACCAGTAGGTACTGGAGCCAACAGGTAGGCCTTGAGTTAATAATGGTTGTCAGTGTGGAGTGTGGGTGCAGGTGTATATAGGCTTGTGAATTATGTTTTATTTTTTTTTTCTCTCCTGCTGCAGCATAATTATTTTGGTTAGCAGTATTTTGTAATGTTTTTTAGAGAATGTAGGTAAGGCCTCGGGGTGTTTTTTCCTTTATCATTAACCTTGTCAGACATTTTTGTTATTTGGGAGCCTTCTTGTTCCTGGTTATGGCATTTTATGCATTTATATAATTAATTAACTCTTTCACTGTTGGCGGTGATGTTGGCAGATGTATTTCAGTTTTAGGGTGTCTCAATCTTTGTATGCAATCATTTTGTTATTGCGTCCATTTCTGTGGCATGGTTGTAGTTGATTATTATCAGCCATAATCCCCCTTGTTGTGTTGTTTTGTAGAGGAGAGACCATTATTTCTACATATAGTGGTCCTGAGTCTCGTTTGTGGGCTGTGAAGCACCTGTGCATAGTAATTGCTTACTGTGCATGCACATTTTCAGCATAAGCCATAGGAGGGAAAGGAAGCAAGTGTCGGGCATTGCATTTGGTCATCCTGACAGAATTATGGTATTTGGAGTTGAGCCTGCTGCTATGTGTTTGGTTTTACTTGGTAAATAAAAAAAACTTTTTATATCAGTTGGAATAGAAAGAAACTGATAACTGTGTTTAAATGGGTTACCTATTGTATTCTTGAAAGCCAACAATGTCGAAAGTGCAGAACATTGAATGGGTAAACGGAAATCTCCGTAAGGGGAGATTTCCATTTATTTCAATGTAGTGCAGTCTCGGAGTTGGTATATTTAAGTAGTGGGGGGTGTGGGGGGTGCAGGGGGGCTTGCCCCCCTGCCTACACCCTTTAGATTTATTTTTTTAATTTATTTTTTCTGAACATTTGAAATTTTAATGGTTTGATCATTAAAGGTCGACCTTTAGTGATTCAAACCATTAAATTTTCGATGTTCTAATATAGACCCGTTTAAATGCATATACATTTCCAGGGTTGACTAATATAATAGAGATGGACTATTGTTGAATGTAATGACACCTGCATGGTCAGATGTAAGGTTTTCAATTAATATTTGATTGATTGAATAAAAAGCTATTTATGTTTTAAATGTGTGGGGATTTGCTCAGCTGATTTCCAGTAATTTGTAAATTGTTGTTATACTTCAGTCTGTCTGCCTTACAGTCCAAAGCATTAAACTACATTGCACCAGCAGTGGAGAATTCCAGCTGGATTATTGCAGAATATGCAGTTTTGCTTCATATTTTGGCAGTACATTCTTCTAAATAACTTCTGAAGTTGCAGGTTAACACATGATCAATGCTATTTTGACATTTTTCTAAGTTAAATTGAGATGTGACTCCATCTTTTTGGGTAGTTGTTTCTCTGTTATGTTAGCTTTGTCCAGGTTCTCTCATCAAGATTTTGATAGTGGGTTGGGGAGAGAGATATGGTTACAAAAATGGGGGGGGGGGAATATAGGCAGCTCAGCAAGGGAGATTTTTTTTTTCATGGTGGTGAATGCTTTTCTTTCTTTTGACAGATTGCTAGATATCACCATTTGAAGCAGAGATGGCAGCGATTCTATCACAAGCAGAGGAGTTGTTCTGAAAGTTACCAGTGAGACAGTCTCCTATGGCAGATGCATCAAGAATGTCAGAAAAACAAAGGTGAACATAGGCATCTAAGAGCAATTTGGTGAAACAGGGAATTGTGCTCAAAAGACAACTGTTAGTGCTATAGTGGACGTTCCAGCTGGTTAAACAGGTTCTGATACAGGTTCAAGTAATGATATTTTGTAAGGATTAGATGGAGGTAATGCAGTCTTCATGAGGTCTGAGGGTAGGAGGCTGGGGAGTGAAGGAGGGGAGCCAGTACATAATAATGGTGAGATTGCAGGTAGTATAGTGGATCGAGATCCCCTTAGGGAGGATGGGCATGCACAGAGGGAAGCGTTGGTTGGGGCAGTGAACTTAGGGACCTTGTTAAGGATTTTGGGGTTGAATTTGGATATGCAGAGTCATTGCAGCAAGAGGTTCGTTCTTGTTTTGGAATGCAACCTAGGGAGTGGTTACCTATTTAGGCTTTGGTCAATGCAGAAGGGTGGTGTCTTTTTGACCCCTCATATTCCTGCATCGGTTAAAGAGAAGATCTGGAAAGGTGAGTTTATCAACATATTTGAATTAATTGATGTGGAAGGGATACAACAATTATTGGAATCTGAGGCAGAAAATAACAAGGATCTGTTAGTGGCTTTGGGACAAAGGATGGTTGGAAGGCTTTGAGCTAGGATATGGGAGAATTTGGTGCTGGATTTTGTGTACTATGTGGTTGTTGGCTAGAGAATGATAATACACTAGCTTTACCACTTTTGGCTTATTTTCTCACAATTTGTGTGGTGCAGAGGTTATGCACAGAGAATGCATGGATGTGGTATGACCAGTGGTTCCAAAAATGGAAAACAGTGGATCAGTCATTGAGGTGGAAAGTTAGGCACCCTGACATTTGGCTGGCCACCATGATGGATACTTTTGGAGCTTCACTTGGTGGAGTTAGGAGGTGTAGTGGCTGGAGTGTATTGGGAATTCAGTGCAAGATGTTACACAAAGGTGGCATGCAGATTCTAACACAGTTGCTCGAATTGTGTGGGGGTGCATCAAGCATCTCATTGTTGCCATATGGAAGGGAATGCCGCAATGGAGAGTCTTTCATTATCAGTACAGGTTCCTTATCCTCTCCACCTCAAGGTTTACCGGAGTTTTGTGGGCAGGGTAATTTTCAAGGACAACGAGGAGGTTTGCCTTTTCAGGGCCAGGGGGTCAAACAAGGTTTTCCAGTCACCCTTTAACATGCAGGTGTCAAGTCACATGTTGAGTCATTTTCCCAATTCAATGGTTGCAGTAAAATTGACGGAGAAGGGTTCTCCTTGGAGTTTTCTATCAAGTCAAGCATTTGTGGGGATGGCTCAGTTTGTAAGAATTTACTTTCTATGTGGAGGGAGGAGGAGGTGGTGAAAGGTTTGGTGGGGAAGGAGCTGTGCACAAGCAAGTTATTACATCCTTTTGAATACCCTACTTTTGCCAGTTTTAAAGTGTCACCATTGGCATTGGTCTCTAAAAAGAATCCTAGCGAATTTTGGTCGCTTCACCATTTTTCCTATCCAGAAGGGAATTCAGTCAATAATTTCATTTCCAAAAAGGATTCAATGATTAGGTATGCTACATTGGATGAAGCAGTGGCAATCATTAGAGGGTTTAATAATCTGTGGTTGGTAAAGGTTGATATTGAATTTGTGTTTCAATTGCTGCCAGTGTAGAAAGAAAAGTGGCCTTTGTTGGGCATGGTTGTGGACAATAAACTTTATAATTATAAGGCCATGTCAGTAGGGTGCTCCATGGTTTGTGCCACATTTGAGAAGTTTGGTACCACACTTCATTGGATTTGGCAGCAAAGAGTGGGCACTCAGAAGGCTGTACATTATTTGGATGATTTTTTTGTTGGTTGACAAGGGGTTCACAGGGGTGTTGAAGGGCATGTGGGCATTCCTGGCCATGTGAAAATAACTGGCAATTCTGTTGGCTAAACAAAAGTTCTAGGGCCCTGCCTAGGCATTGTGTTTTTTTGTGATTGGCAGTGGATGCAGGTCAGGGATTGTTTTGCCTTCCAGTTGAGAAGATAGAGCATTTGAAAGAGAAGATTGCTTGGGTGATGGGTAGGGACAAGGTGTAGATTAGGAACATCATGGAGCTTTTAAGGCTATTGAACTTTGCATGCTGGGCAATTAATCCTGGCTGTATATTTTGTAGGTTGGTGGCATTTTGGTTAAAAAGGGGAAGAAGCAAACTTCATTGGGTAAGGGTTGGAAAGCTTGTTTGAGCAGATTTGGAATTGTGGTTGTCTTTCTTGGATCATTTTAATGGCAGTTTGTTTTGGCAGGTGGATTGGGTCAGTCGGGAGGATTTGCAGTTTTTTACAGATGCAGCAAGGTTTGGGATGGGATTGTTTTTTAATAGGGAATGGTTTACAGTTCATTGCCTGGATGATTGGTATGATGAGTAGAAGAAAGTTGTGGCTTTCTTGGAATTGTTGCCTATTTGGGTAGCTTCAGAGGTGTGCCACATGGTAGGAGTGGGATTTGAATTCTGACAATATCACAGTGGTGCAAGTATTACAATCAAAAACAGCAAAATCCAGAGTGCTTTTGTTAGTTTTAAGAAAATTGGTTTTGCAGGGTTTGTTGATATTTTTTCTTTTACGGATGTAAACTTACCAGGCTGTAGGAATGTGATTACGGGCAGCCTTTCTCGTTTTCATTTTCACAGGTTTTGTCAATTGGTCCCGGATGTAGAAAATGAACCAATTGTGCTGCTGGAGGAGGTGTGGCAGAATTTGGCAGTCTTGGGTGATTTTGACAAGGAAGGCATATGGTAAAGCATTATCTACATTTGATGAATTTTATTTCCAGTTGACTGAGGAAGAGGGAGTTGAATTGGTGAAGCTGCTCCTGCAATATTTAGCTCAGGATTGGATTAAGGAGAGGGGTGTTCAGTTAGCTAAGGCAGACCTGGCTTATAATAACATATCTGAGGATGTGCTGGGGTTGCAGGATTTGATGAAATCGTGGGCAATAGCTTGGATGTCAAAAGGTTGGGGTAGGGCTTCTGGTAGGAGGGCTGATAGGCATTGGTCAATGACTAAACAGGCTCTTAAGGTTTTGTTGAGGGGCTGGAGGTTATTGAAAGTGGACTCACTGGATTATAACTTGTGGGTTATATTGTCAGCACAGATGTGTAGTGGAGCATTCAGGGTGAACCAGTTCCTGGGGTCACTGGTGTAGCAGGTTGTGGTTATATTTTCTGTGTCAGTAGAGATATGGTTGCAGAGATCAAAAATATACCAGATTGACATGAATGTGCAGACTGTGTTGTGGATAGCTAGAGATGAGTCAATGTGTCCAGTGTTTTGGGCCAGAAGGTTGCAGATGTCACATGGGCTGAGTGCCCATGATTTGATTTTTCGGTTGCGTGGAGGAAGGGTGATAACAGGCCATCAGTTTTGTGTGTAATAAGGAAAGATTTTCATTGTTTAGGCCTTTGGGGAGACAGATGTTCTACTTATTCATTTTGTATTAAAAGGGCATCAGATTTAGCAAGAGACGTTATTAAGAGGGTGGAACATTGGTCATCAGGTCCTTTTTTATCTTAATATTAGATAAGTTGTTAGTTGGTATTTGCCACTAAATATATATTTTTTAAGGTAAAGATGTGGTCATTTTGAGTAATCCTGTATTTATTGGGTGGAGGAATATGCTGCAATTAGGCTAGATGCATGCGAGCCTGGGTTGCAGCTTTATGGGTGGAGAGTTATTTGGCATGGTGTCAGAGGCCACAGGTGGTACCAATTTGAGGATGAGTTTGTGAACATATGTTTTTGATTAGGATTACACATGTTTTAGTGGTTCATTTAACAGGTAATGGTTTGGGGGGTCATTTCAAAATGGCAGTTGGTATTTAGGGAACTGAGAGACATGGCTAGTTCAGGTAGTAGATTTCTCAACACGAGTATTGTGTGGTCTAAAGTGGTACCACATTTGGAGGAATGTGGGAAGTTTTATAGATACTGAGTGTGTCCAGTGCTTTATTAATTTTAGGCTGTCAAGACAATTGAGGAACTTGGGTATTCACACTATTGATCATAGGGACATTGACAGTAGGGAACCAGTGTGGTTTAGGAAGGATGTAGTACACCTGAGTGAGTTGGGATTGCATTTGTTTAGTGTACATCTGGTGTTGTTTTTGGAAGGTTTGGTGAAATTGTTGTAGTAGTCGAGGGGGGGAGCAGCCTGTGACAGGGAAGAGGAGCTGGCATGTCCCTCTTCTGTTTCCCCTCTAGTGTTATGTGTTGGATTTTGCAAGGTGGCCGATTGCATAGTGAAGTGAGGGGTATCACACTGCCTCTGGTAAAGCCAGAGTAAGCGAGTGGTTAGGGTACTGCTGCTTATTTTGTGGTCAGACAGAGGAGCCGCTGTTAAATTGTTATGTCAAAATTATGTTCATATTGTGTATAATAAACTTTATGATTGATCAATTAATTATATGAGTAAAGAATGTTGTTCAATAAAGATTGTCTTATGCCATGTTGGTATAGTGTGTTTTATTGTGAGAAAGGAGATCAGGCCAAATGTAGTTTGGAGAAAAGTAATTTGTCAAGAAATGCTTTAGGGATTTATGTTTGGAGGTTGAAGAGGCAGTGGGAGAGAGGAATTTTATATTGAATGGTGAATAGTGGAAGGTGTGGTAGAGAGTCAGGCAAGGAAGGATTAAGGTTATGGGGAAGGGTGTTACAGAGGAAGTGAGATAATTGTAAAGAGAAGTTAATGCAGTTTTATTGAATAGTCGTAGGGTGGGAAGATTAGATTTAGGTCTGAACTTGCTGCTTGCCCTGTCCCTCTTTCCTTTGTGTCAGATGATATGTTATTTGTTTTATATATTAGTGGGTGGTGGGCAGAAAAAAGGGGCTGGCGTGCCCCTCTTCCTTTGCCCCCTGGTATTATATTTTGGATTTTACAAGGTGGTTGGTTGGGTATTGTAGCAGGCAGTGTCACACTGCTTTTTTTGTGGTCAGACTTCGAGTGATTTTGTCGCTATTAAATTTTTATGTGGAAGTTATGTTCATATTGTGATTAATAAACTTTATGACTGATCAATTAATTCTATGATTAAAGAATATTGTTCAATAAAGGTCATCTTATGCCATGTTGGTGTAGTGTGTTTTATTGTGAGAAAGGGGATCATGAAAATGATAGCTCTATTAATACTAGCAGTGTCTACAATGTTAGCCAATATAACTTGATGAATACAGTCTGCATCTGAACACCGTGAAAACCATTTGGAAGTGCAAATGTATAGTTAAGTTAAATATATAAATAAATGACTGCATGTTTTTGGAAATCTTGATAAATGCATAGTAGCTACCAGCTTATAGAAAACCTGACAATATGATACTAGGTAAGCAAACACAAAATAAAGGGTAATGAACTCTCAAATGAAAGTTGGAGAGCTCTTTAACCTAGTTCAATACATATAAAAACACTTGTGCAAAAGAAGTATCTAAACTTTAATTCACAATGTTTCACACTCCTGTCTTCAGTAAATCTACGACATTGTTTTATTTCTTGTGCCAAATAATAATTTTCTTCAATTTTTATGACATTCCCCCGGATTCAGCAAGCTCTGCACAGCATGCAGGAATAGTACAAGAGCTGCTGCATGAAATGTGTCTGACGAGCGATCCAGGAACGAGGTCACAGGATGTGCATGAGAGCTCCTACACTATTCCTGCATGGACACAGCTCCAGTATGCTAATTACTCCATTTGTAGGTGAAAACCATGCAAATGAGGTAAATTAGTGATCCTGGAAGCAGGCAGGCATCTGTGTAGGAATAGTGTAACCTGCAGAAATGTATTCGGCTACTAACCAAATACGTTTCTGCAAATTACAAAATAGAGGCATGACAGTTCCAAAGAAAGCATGTATTCAATATAGTAGACATGCCAATGGCAAATATATGGCCACTGGCATGATAAATAGTTGCAAAATTATAAAAAAGAACTTTTATTTATTTTTTTGGCTGATTTTGGTCTTTTAAGTGTAGGGCAGAGGTATGCAAATGGGATTGGCCTGAAAATAAGAAAAAAAGTTGGAAATAAGCTTTTAAACCAAAATCAGAATTCTGCCATAATAGTCAATAGCATGCATAAGACAACAATACCATAGAATAGTGGTTGCTAAGGGGGAAGGCTGAGTGTCAGTTTTGTAACCATGCATTAGCAGTCAGTTTTATGCAAATGAGGGAATTGATAATGAATCACAGATTTCCCCTCACTGTTAGCTTGCACCCAACAGTGTAAGTCCAGCAACACCATGGTATAAGCATAAGAGGTAGATGACCTCATAAGGGGGAGTGTCATGCATGCTGTAAGCTTATTGGAGCTCTGTGGCCCATGTTTGCCCTTAGCTAAGCATACCTAAGGAAGGGGGGTGTCTGAGGCTGCCTAGCAGTGTTTACATTGCCTAAATGAGTGTGCATTCCAGGAACCAGGCTTTAAACAAAACAAAAACAAAAAACAGGAAATAGCAGCTCTGTTCAAATTTGCAAACAGCAGTATGAAGGCAATCAAGGAGAATTAGCAAAGCTGGCAGGTGAAATGCATCAGAATCACCCAATTACACAGACAGCAGCCCAGCCCAGCACACTACTATAACCTATGCAAACACCTTTCACTCTAGTTTTTCCCACAAACTCTACATCACCAGTGTACACAGACAGGGAAAATTTTACCTGGCAAAACTAACAAAATGATATGGGCTGCTGTTGCTCTCATACAGCAATATGTGGAAGAGGCTGAGGGTGGTGAAGATGAGAATGCTGATGACCAAGCAACAGAGAAGAGAAGGAGAAGAGTGTACAGACCCAGGGTAACATACCAGGGGCTACATGAGCTGGAGACAGTGGAGTGTTATAGGGTGGACAGGGACATCCTACAGCAAATTGTTTAGCTGCACCGGCCACGCCTCACACACAGAGCCAACAGAGGGGAACCCATCCCAGTGGATACCCAAGTGTGTGTATGCTTAAGAATACTAGCCACAGGTACCGTCCTTCCAACGGCCAACTGGAGATATCATGGGGATCTCACAGGCATCAGCATCCAGGGTACTCCACCAGTTCCTGGATGCCATATCAGCACATGCCGGTGAGCACATATATTTCCTCATCACCCATGAGGCGTTGACCAGCAATATGCATCTCTTCCACCAAATAGCAGAATACCATGAGGTAGTGAGTGCTATAGACTGCACACAGATACACATCTAAGCACCACCTGGCGAGCAGGTTAGGGTCTACATAAACCACAAGGGCTTCCCCTCCATCAACTGCCAGGTCATATGTGATTTCCAGGGCATTATAATGAATGTGTGTGCTGGCAGCCCTGGAAGCTATCCCAACACCCACATCTGGCATATGACACAGGTGTTCCAGAGATTTGCCAGTAGGGCCATTCCATATGGCCACCTTGTGGGGGATGCTGGTTACGCACTGGAGCCATGGCTGATGACACCCATCAGAAATGCACAGACATGCCCAAACAAGAACTCCATAATGAGGCACACACACAAACCAGAATCATAATAGAGCATGTGTTTGGGATGCTCAAGTCACGGTTCCGGTGCCTATACATATCCAGTGGAGCCTTGCAGTACTGTCTACCTACATGTACACAAATTTTCATTGTATGTGCCATGCTACACAATATGATCCTGTGGAAACACCTGCAGCAGGAACAGCACAGGGCAGGGGCACACAGCCCCCTATGATTACCAAGGCCAGCACAAGCACAGAATGACTCAGAGGAGGAACAACCTGAACCTGCCCATGTAGGCAGAAGGCAACGCATAGCCCATACACTGACACTGTAGGAACCCAGGGAATGACACCTCTCTCTGACTCGCACATACAGTAAAAGGAATGCCAAACATGACACTACCTGTGCTTTACCATGTATAAGGAGTGTACTATGTGCATTCGACATAGTGAGCCCTCCAGCACCATCCTCAGTACTGGCACAGCCACAAGGTAAGTCACTCTTCTTATCAATTGCTGAATGGAGTAGTATGTTCTGCTAGTTGTATCTATGGTATGGATGTGAGCATGCAAGGGAATCTGGTAGCTGAATGGGATGGCAGCAGATAATGGACACCTATATGGGCAGCATGAAATCCATAACAAATACTGGTGTCAACAAAGTAGCCAGTACTAGACAAGGTGACAAATCCCACTGCAGTACACATGGTGGCCCAAATGTGTGTCCATAGGATGCACACATGCATATCAGTGAGGCTCACGTACCCAACAACAGCCTCAGCCAGCAGGACAGGTGTAGATGACCATAAAGAAAGGCTGTGCTAAGGCCTTCAATTAATGGCAATGGAGAACAGCCCCCCCCCCCCCAGACCTACACAGATAGACTACAACAGGTCAGGCAGTTGTATGTTAGTTCTGAAGGGTAAGAAGTCTGAAACTGAAATGTATGTCAATAAAACCTAAGATATGTACTCTACTGATATGCCTCTAGTCTGCATGATAGGTCAGAATACAAAAAGAAATGGAAGCCAACAGAGTACCTGAAATACCAGTACTATCATAGCAAATGTTTACAGTTGTCAGGTGTGCCCTCCCCCCACAATCCTATGTAGAAATTCAGTAACATGTACATGTGGGTTTAATAACAGTGAAGCGCAGATTACCTGAGCTGGCCCAATTTACAGGATAGATTGTTGCATGTGTACAATATGCATAGCTCTGTGTGTTAGGTTGCTGTGTGTGATATATTGTGTGGAAGTGGTCAACATGTAGGCATGGAAGGTTGTGTCCCGGCGGCCTATGGCCAGTACTGTTGATGACAGGGCCATGTTCTGACAACTGCAGTGCCAACCACAATGCATCCCAGCAAGACCCAATTCAGCAGTCATCCATACTCATTGTTCAGATGTCAATATCTGTCATGTGGGCCCAAACATACACAAAGAACACAGATGGAAGTACCCTAGACAGAGTAAATAAAATGTAACTGTCAACTGCACACACCTTTGGAATTGTACATACAGTTTAGCAGCACATTAGTTGTCTGTGTAGTATGGAATACTGATGTATTCTGGCCAATCACTGGCAGACCACAAAAGGCACAGTTATGAAGTAATGAGAGAATGCCTATGTCCCCGCACAAGGCAGCATAAGGGGAATGTCCCAAGTATATCTGTGAGTCAGCTGCATGAAGCTTCCATATCACACATGCACTCAACTCACCCCCCATCAGCCACAGGTTTATCACAGATTATATCCCTGTTGTTGGGAACGAGTACAGTATGACCCCCACTTCTGTATGAGAATACCCACAGAATGCAGCATGCTGAAGAGGTGTCCCATGCAGGTGTGTCCCTCCCTGGACAGGAACTATTGCCATTAACACCTTGCACACTTTCCCGGTCACCCCAAGGGAATCCAGTGGCTTGCAGCCTGGGACTGTAGGAGAAACAGAATGCACTGTCCTGCTACAGATGGCCTGCATCACTACTAAATTCCCTACAATCCTCTGTCAAAGGCCACAGCAGGATATGGACATTCTGTTATGTTGATAGATGTACAAGCAGGGGATCCTCAGCCACCACAGTACCAAGGTGCTGGACCATTTACACAGACCCATCAGCGAGTGTCTTCAGCTACCTCTCCAGAATGCAAGAATATGTAAGCTGCAGACCACAATACTGGACACAGCTTCATTAATCTTGTATTTCCCAGGAAATAACTGTGAGAAAATAAGTATATCTGTCAGAAGCTGATGACATAATACATGACAGTGTAAAACAGTATATATGTCTGAATATCTCTGCTAGCACCAACCATGTAACACAAGCAGCACAGACATAATAGTTACAATATCCCACTATCTTTCGTCCATTGTGACTCCATATTGTCAACCTATCTACAGATATGCTGCAGAAACAGGTTACTAGCTGTAAGTGTAGAACACAAAATCCTGCACTGGAGAACAACCTACCTGTAATGGATTCACACACAATACATAAGGTCATGCAGAGCATGCTCCAACACTTAGAGAAATGAAGCCCATGTCTGACAACAACATTGGACTATACATATTGGTCAGTTGCAGATGTCAATGCACGCACACCACATTGCACAGCATTCATGCTTTACACACACATTGGATAGGAATACTCACACATATCCAAGGCCAACACACTATAATAGGTCAAGCATAGACACACAGAGATGTGGAGAGGAGAGAGGCAGACAGTGACAAAGAGATTGTCATCATGAGGCCTGTCCCACCCTCCACACATCCAATTGGCCAGTATCACATGATGTGACAATGTCAATCACTGTAGACATTTGCTTTTTGTAGCCCTCAGCCTTATAGTGTATGTGGTGCTTGTGATAACTGTGTAACGTGATAGTGCAAATCAGTATTCATCTAGCATTTTTATGCCCAGTACTGTCAAATGTAAAGTTGTGTGTGACTGAGTGTTGTATGTGTGTTTCCAGAGGAATGGTTTATGGCCCATTCACACATACTGCACTTCCAATAGCCCATGTCAGCACACATGTTGATGTCAGTCACCTTGAAGTATGTCTTTGGACAAGGGCCAACCCTATAAGCTCTGTGGTACATGTGATAACTGTGTAATGCTGTAGTATAAAATACTAGTTAGGTAGAAGTTCGAATCCCAGACATGGCATCTGTGAAAGTGTGTGTGTGTGTGTGTGTGTGTGTGTGTGTGTGTGTGTGTGTGTGTGTGTGTGTGTGTAGAGGTTAATGATTTTGAGGCCATTCACCATCACTACACCTCACATTGCTCTACTTTAGCAAGTCTGCTGATGTAAGTCACCTTGAAATACACCTTTGGTGAATAGCCACCTCTATAAACTCCGTGGCGCATGTGACAACTGTGTAATGTTATAGAGTAACAAGCTAGTTAGGTAGGAGTTCTAATCCCAGACATGGCAACTGTGAAACTCTGTGTGTGTGAAAAAAATAATGATTTTAAGGCCATTCACAGTCGTTACACCTCCCATTTCCCTACTTTAGCAAGCCTGCTGATGTCAGTCACCTTGAAAAACCCCTTTGGAGAAAGTCCAGCTCTATAAGCTCTGTGGCACATGTGATAACTGTGCAATGCTATAATGTAACATGCTAGTTAGGTAGGAGTTCTAATCCCAGACATGGAAACTGTGTGTGTGTGTGTGTGTGTGTGTGTGTGTGTGTGTGTTTGTGTGTGTGTGTAGCGATTAATGATTTTGAGGATATTCTCAGTCACTACACCTCCCATTGCCCTACTTTAGCAAGCCTGCTGATGCCAGTCACCTTGAAATATCCCTTTGGACAACAGCCAGCCTATATAACTTTGTAATGCTCAAGTGTAATACACTAGTTAGGTAGGAGTTCTAATCCCAGACATGGCAACTGTAAAGCCGTTTGTGTGTGTGTGGAGATTAATGATTATGAGGCCATTCACAGTCACTATACCTCCCATTGCCCTAGTTTAGCAAGTCTGCTGATGTCAGTCACCTTTTAATACCCCTGTGGACAAGATCTATCTCTATAAGCTCCGTGGTGCATGCCATAAATGTGAAACAATGTAATAGCAGTGATTACACAGGTATGGGTTTGAATCTCATCTATGGCAAGTGCTTGTGTGTGTACCTTAAAGACTTTGGACCCATTTACACCCAGTACACATCTCAGACCTTGACTTTAGTTGTCCTGCAGATATCATCCACCTTAGAAGTACCTGTTGACAACACTAAACCATGTCATGTCAGTGGTGCATGTGGTAAATGAGTAATGTTGCGGTCTGTAAAGATTGTTAAATAGAGGTTTGAACCTCCCCCTGGCAAATGTAAATGAATGTTTAGGGAAAAAATTATTTTTGGGACCTCTTACCCACTACATCACCCAATTCAAGTATTTACAAGGGCTGGTGATGCTCTTCAACTTAGAAGTAGCTTGGGACAGCATCCATCCTATAAGCTTCGTTGCATGTATGATAAATGCGGTACACTGTAGTAGCAATACATAGGTAGGGATGGTTGTGAATTTCAATACTGGCAAGTTTGTGTGTGTGTGTGTGTGTGTGTGTGTGTGTGTGTGTGTGTGTGTGTGTGTGTGTGTGTGTGTGTGTGTGTGTGTGTCTAATCAGTATCCTGTGTGGAGGTTGCTGTGATTGTGTAATAACAGGATGCATTGTCGGGTGGGTTTTGCTAAATTATTATATTGAGGATCTAGTATATGTCACAATGTCCACCTTACAAGGGCAACAGATGTCAAACACCAGAGAGGCTGGTGTAGCCAATCCATAGCCCTACATGTGACATTATGGATTGGTGAACCATATAGGCAACCCTTGTATTACTCAGAGAACACTCTCCACCCATGTCTCATACACAAACACACTTGGCTAGGCAACAATCACTATATTAGTAGTTCCCTGCATATTGCCTCACAGATAGTAACCACGGTGTGATTGCAGTGGACTACATGCCTGTTGACCACAACAGTGCCACTGGCATCAGAAAGTACTGGGATGTGTTACATCTCCTGACTAAGTGTGTGTTATCGAGCAAGTAAAAGGACATGGCACCCTGTTCCATCCATACAGTAGGCAAATAAATGCATACAGTGGTCCTTTTGCTATGTTCCCCACTGAACGCCTGCAACAACTATAGAGTCTGAAAATGTAACCCAGAAAGAGAATGCCATGCCTTATACACATGCCCTATATGGACAGATGCCACTAACTCCACTGAATACCTATATCATGCTGTCAATGTAGGTGCAAGCATGACCTCAGTTCCATAACCAGGTCTCCCCAAATGAGGTCAGTAATGCTACATCAGAAGATAACAATCTGTACACACAACATGCCCCAGAGACCTCAAGTACACTTCCACATATCAAAGAACATGCATGTGGGACATGTGCACACTCCAGACACTGTCCATGATATGGAATATTGATCACATTCATGGGAAGCAGTGCACGTCACTGGCCACCCACAATAGTAACCTAGATGAGTGGATGATGAATGCAATACCCACCTGTGGGGACCACTCCAAGGACTACACCCCTGAGCCACACTGGAGACCATTCTCATGTGGCCTCATGCCAAGGTATTCCCTTTGCCTAGCCTTGTACAGCCTTCAGGCCCATTTACCTACTACACTCCTGTGAAACAATGAACCTATTTATCTCAGTACTGGCAAGTGTGTGTGTGTGTGTGTGTGTGTGTGTGTGTGTGTGTGTGTGTGTGTGGTGATTAATGATTTTGAAGCCATTCACAATCACTACACCTCCCATTGCCCTACTTTACTATGCCTGTTGATGTCAGTCACCTTGAAATAACCCTTTGGCCATGTATCAGCCATATACACTTTGTGGTGCTTGAAATAACTGTGTAATACTGTAGTGTAGCAAACTAGTTGGGGAAGAGTTCTAATCTTGATTCTGCCAGCTGTGATAATGTGTGTGTTTCCTTGAGACAGTGTGTGTGTGTTTTCATTGACACCTGCTTTTGTGGACATTCACACTTATTGCATTTCCCTTATACCTCGTTTAGCAGTGTCGGTGATGTCATTCACTTTCAAAGATACCTTTGGACAGCTCTCCAAAATGTAAGCTCTGTGGCATGTGCAATAACTGCATAGCACTGTAATAACAATACATAGTCAGGTAAGGGTCTAAAACTCAGTACTGCTAAATGTGTGTGTTATCAGTATCCTGTGTGGGCGTTGGGGTGATTATATAATGAGATGATCCATTGCAGTGTGGGTTTTGCTGCATCATTATATAGAAGACCTATATGTCCCATTGTCCCCATTACAAGGGCAACAGTTTTCAAACACTGTAGAGGTTGTTGTAGACAATCCTCAGCCATAAATGTGTACAGCCATGTGCAATTACTATGTGAGAGTATGGATTAGTAAACAATATAGGCAACCGTTACAATACCCAGATACCACTCTCCACGCACGGATCGTACACAAACACACTTGGCTCTTACACTCTTACCTTCCTTTCTTACTCTGTCTCTATCTCTGTCTCTCTCTCTCTCTCCCTCTCTGCTGGATGTGGAAAAATACATCTGTTTTGCATAGGCAGTAGCTTGAGTTTTGTAAGTAATGGTCATGATCAGCTGATGGCCTGAGCACGAATTGCAGTCCGCCACTTGCTGATTGCATGTGGAACAGCTGTGGTATCATTCCTATAGCCAATTGCATGGAAACACACTCTCATAACTAAGCACTTCATGTGGGTGTTGGCCCTTTTCCTTCACTATGAGCAGGAATTCATGTGGGTGTTTGACAAACGACATCACAGACGGTAGTTGGAAATACCTCTTACAATATACACTATGGAGACAGGCCAACAAACAGGAAGGGGATATTCCAGATGTGGGGGTAGAATGTAAGTATTGCTGTTCTACATTTGAAGTAATGTTGGTTTAATAGGGTTTGTGTGATTATGGCTGTTCTACATGATTTGAAGTCTGGCATGACAGTGTTATGTGGCTGAGGAAACTCTCATCTGTAGGACTATCCACAATTTGAAGTCTTACATGTGTTGTGTTACTTACAAATTTCCTATCTTTAGAAATGCAGTAGCATACTCTGATGATTGCAGTCAGTACATGGTAACATCCATGTGAGTTACTGACTTCATATCCCTCAGAAGAGATATGTCACAACAAACCCTGTTACACCATGAAATTTCTCAGTTATCACAGTAATATGTCAATATTGGCCCTGTGTTTGTGCCTCCGTCCCCCAAGTCTGTCACCCTTTGTTCATATGTCATGCAGTAAGAGGTGCATATGTACAGTACATCATTATTTACTGACATCATACCTGATAACAAGCCAGTGAGATATCAGACTGCTAGACATGTTATGTATACTAGGTCTTATATTTGAGAACAAAACCTGGACATTCTGTTGTAGTGTGTACAGTAGTGAGGTCTGTGTACTTATGGTGATTGTTGACAGAGTGTGTATTGCAAATATGTTACTTGGCCTGTGTACAGACTGTGGTAGATGTCATTGTTCTTGGTCCTGTTCTATCTGATGTTGCATGCTGCTCCAGTTTATGTACCCTATCAGCATACAAGTTTGTAGGGCCAGACTGACACGTCCCATACCACAGTCAGGCATCAGACTACACTGTGTATTGGCCCAGTATATGTAGGGTTAGTGTGTGAGTGGAACATATGAGGATGGTTTTGTTCACACAGTCCATATACTGTAATATTAATTAGGCTTACCATAATGTGACTGTTCAGATTGGTTGTGGGTATGCACTTTCACACTGGTGTCTGTTACTCCATGCTGTTACATGCCTATAGTGCCTGCTATATTTGCAAGTACATGCGTATTCCCCCATAGGAAACTTGGATCACAGTTGTGGCAGTCTGCCTGTAGTTTGCACAGTGCTTTGTGACATACCTAGCAGCTCAGTGTATTTAACTAGTGTTATGTTATGTCCAGATATTTGTCAGATGTACTGTTGCCTGGCCACCCTAACTGTTGTGTATTTCTGACAAAGCAGTGGGATGCTGTAAAGGTGTATGTCACTAACTAGTGAGAAATATGTGGGCTTGGGATTTCTACTCCTCTGGTTATATGTGTTAGGACAGACAGGAGTGTGTGGATGCATCAACTGTGTGAGCTTATCTATTTGAGTATTTTTGTGATATCCTCATTTATATGGCTGTAAACATCCAGTTTGTCAGGCTTGGTCAACACGTCTTGCACTTAGGAGTTCTGTGTATACCTCTGGACTGACCAGATTGTGTCAGACTGTCCACATGTACTGGTCATATATCTGCTGTATTTCACAGGATAATTACTGGGATTTGTGTGGTACTTCACTATTATGATCTTATGATGTCTGTCAGTAAGTGATGGTGTACATGTCAGTATCAGAAGTGACTTCCCACACATCTGTTAACACAACTACTGTAGCAATATTCTACATTTATACCTGTAATACTTACATTACATCCAATTGCACTAAGAGTTTGTTACTATTGGTGCTGAGGTATGACTCCATTACATGTTATGGGCATATATATATATATATATATATATATATATATATATATATATATATATATATATATATATATATATATATATATGTGTGTGTGTGTGTGTGTGTGTGTGTGTGTGTGTGTATATATATATATATATATATATGGATTCCTATCAGATCGCCTAATGCTCATTTGACCAAAACTCATTTCACCAAGACCAAATGACTGGAAACTCATTTCGCTGAAAACTCATTTCGCCAAAGACTCATTTCACTGAAAATGGTACAGGCAGTGTATATGCCCTTTTCCCCACTGAACTGCAACCCTTGAGTTAGAATATATATGTAGGGGGGTATAGCCCCCCACATTCGGTGGTGTGGGGAGCGTAGCCCCCCACCTATTGTTGTTAAAAACTACCAACTTACCTAGTTAATAGGAACTAGACAGTATAAAACTAAGCTAGATGGAGGGCTACACCCCCCCACACCCCACTACTTATATATTTTAACTCCAGGTTCACACAACAGTGGGGAAAAGGGCATATACACTGCCTGTACCATTTTCGGCGAAATGAGTTTTCAGTAATTTGGTTTCGGTGAAATGAGTTTCGGTCAACTGAGCTTTCGGCGATCTGATAGGAATCCATATATCTATATATATACATATATATATATATATATATATATATATATATATATATATATATATATATATTTAGATAGATAGATATAAATATATATACATTTTCCCTACTGTTGAATGACTGTGCTGCATGATATGTTTGAGAAAACATCACACAAATCTGCAGCTCAGATGGCTTAGTGGTAAATTGCTGTGGATGTGGTGTGTAGGGTCCTGGGTTAGACACTTGCAAGGGCTGATAATTTATTTTCTGGCCAGAACAAGGGGTGTTGGATACAGAGTGATTAACGCACCTGTAGGTAGTTGTAAGTGTGTTTGAAATGGAGAGTTATGTATGGTGTGAAATTCGTGTTGGGAACAGATTGACCTTTTTTTGTTAAGGTGAGAGTGGGATGTTGGGGAAGGATAGTACGTATACTTGGGGAGGTAGGTTGGGTAGGAAAAGACACAAGAAAGACAAGAAAGCATACAGGGGTGGTATATGACACATGTGGGGGGTAAACACCTTGGATGGCGAGTGGTGTCTGGAAATCAGAAGCCCATGAGACCCCAAATGGAAACAGTGGGACTGAGGCCCCACCCATGGGCAGTCACCACTGCACCTTCATGGCCCTGAAGGTTGCTGTGCTGGGGGCTGAGCAGGAGGGGCAGGCTGACCCTCTAAATGTGCCACATGGCCCTCAAGCTGGTGTAACAGATCTCCAAGCTCCCTTCATGGCTCGCTATGCACCAATCCCCATACCTAACTTCGGGTGACAGGATCCTGTCCGTGGCCACTCCCAGGGGGACAAGCACCATCCCCTGAGGTGGTTCCACTTGAAAGTAGTGCAGGACCAGCAGATGAAGAGGTCCCGGGGTGGGTCCCAGATGTTCTGTGTCCTGCTGCCATGGCCAGATGAGGTGGGAGAGGTGGTTCTGCTTGGAACAGCCTTCCCAAACATGCTATGGTATTGCAGTTTTAGAACATATGTGGGTAGTAATAGTCAACACAGACCAGGATTATTTATAACAGCATGCATAGATATTCCCATTAATCCAAAACACCAGATTTGGAACAGTTGCATAGCAAACAGAACATATGCATATATGGAACCACAGTGGCCATTACAATGGTATGCAGGTTACATTGATAGCAACAGGCCCCCCCATGATAGTATTTCAACATGGAGCATTACTAGAAACACATTTCAATATTTATTAAACAATAGGACATATGTCCCAACAGTAGGTTTGGGGTAAACATACCCATTGATGTGTGTATTTAGATTATTGTTGCAGATATGGTGGGGGGAGGGAGATGCCAGTTAACAACTTATATATCATTGTACTACTTACAACTTTAATGATCATTGCTCAAATCATTAAGGTACACGTATTATTACAATACCCTATGGCCTTGGTTTGGGCAGTGGTATGTTTGTACACAATGTATACTTCAACTGTCTTTTAGCTAAATTCTTACATCTCTTACCTGGTAGACCTGTGGAGAGAATGTTTGTTAACACTACCTGACTGTTTCTACACATATTCCCAGATTCAAACTTAATATTATGCACATACCTCTCAATCTCTTAATGCACCCACTCTGGACAAAGCTTAACAACATGGAGGTACAAATAGGGACATATTTTGAGTATTGCTGTCATAAACTTGGAGAGTTACATGAGTGACAGGATTTGTTTTAATATACATTTTCTTTAGGTTTTGAGGTCTGAAAATCAAATGTTATATCATTATTTTGTGACTACAATTCTGAGTTCATCCCACTTATTTGCCATGGAGACAGAAGAACAGGCAGAAAATATGAGCCAATTATCTGGATATTCTGAAAAATCTGTACAGTTGAGTAGTATGATTATGCATACAGCTTACTACCACTCCCAGGATTCAAAACATGGCTGCGTCTGCTAAAAATACAACAATTTAAGTCACAGTAGAGTGTGCTATTTGGATATTGCTGTCTGTCTCTTCAGTGTTTTCTGTCTAAGTCTCTCTTGGTTGTACAATCTGATATTGTACTTACAACAGTCTTATACAGAAATTCCTAGACATCTTTTTTATGTTGCACAGTGTGGGTAACAGTAGTTAATACAACATTACTATTCAGAGAATGCAACAATAAATGCCATACAATACCAGAGTAAACACAACCAGTCCAGGATTTAGAGCTTTATTGCCGGGCAGTTATAGTTGTATTTCAATATGACCTATATGGGACTATTACTGTCATATTGTCTGGTTTATTCAGTACAACCCGTACAACAGTTTCTTATACTGCCAGATGAGTTTCTACTACTATATTTGTTTGGTATGACTACTAAAAGCAGGATTGTAACTCAGCAGCCTCACGATGCAGCCTTTGCAGCCTACTTGCACGGGCTTCCTGATTCACAGCCCAATCAGCTGCAGCTGTAAAGGAAATAGAGACATATTTTGTCATACCTATCCATCACATACACATGCTGGACTTTAATAAACAGTAATAGTAGGACTACTTACACACTGCCGGAACATCACACCTCTACTTGCTTCTTGGACCCACTCATCCAAGACCTCCCTCTTCCTCCACTTCAAGTCAGCATAGTGGTGCCTGACCTGCTCATCAGTCCGAGGGATACTAGTGGCACTGGTGAGATCACAGGTGAGATGGTCCCAGACTTCCGCTTTATATTGGGAGCCCTGGTACTGGCCCCACAGCAGTCTCTCATCATGCTTTTTTACCAGGAGTCCTACCATGACCTTGGACTCCTGTATGCCCTAGCGATGCACCTGGAAGCACAGTCCCTCTCCAACTCCTGCCATCCTGCCTACAATGGGAAGCTGCAACCAGTTATGAGCTGTATTCCCACCTGTGAGGTTTAAATACAGACGATTTCTTGCACTTTGCCGTGATTGGATGGTTTTAAGTGTGGTGAGCTAAGCTAAGCTTCGGGCAAACCTGCTTAGCTAAGGCTGGCACTGCTTAAAGGGACAGGTTCAGCACTGCTTACCAATGGGCAAATCCACTTAGCTGGGCTACTCTTTGCTTAGCAGTCATATTTACACAATGCTTACACATGGTAAGCAGAGTTGTGCAATGCTTACATTGCTTATTTTTCATTTTATAGACTATTTGCTGTATGGCATTGATTCATCATTCATTACATATTATAAATTTGTTTACTGTCCTGACATCCCCCAATGTGCTTTCTTTACATTTATGCATGTGTGACTATACTGTATGGGGCACATGTGTTTATATGTGGAATTCACAACTTTGTTAAGCTGATGCCTTACATCTGGACCTAATGCAGTACTCCAGTTCACAAATATATGCTATTTAGTCGGTAATACTAAAAAAAATGTTTATGTACTGCTTTCACATGTAAAATGTGAATTGGTTATAGTGGGGACCAAACCAGGAATGGCTGCTCATAACAAGTATGCTCTAACCCCTATACTATTGCAATACTTAGGTTCATAGGTTAGTGCTAAGCTAACTGCCCTTGGGAGCCATTTTAAGCCTAGCCAATTTTCCCTTGCGAGACTCATACCCTGCACCTTGTGCTTGCAAGGCAAACACCTTAACTATTAGGCCACCCTCCAAACCCTACTGCTTATGTTGGATGTCTCTTGCTGTTTAACTTCTTGTGCTGTTTAAGCTGGATTATGCTTAGCTCAGCAACGGGCACACCCACGCAGCTATGTTTAAATGTTATCGCATTTATAAAAACAAAATTTGTTGTGTTATTTTATCTGTACCCTTCAGAATATCTCTGCTAATGCTAAACGTGTTATTTTATCAACTATCTGTTTTATGGGACAGTTGTCCCTTTTGACTTTATCCACATTCCTTACGCTGACGGGTTGGGAGGTATGTGCTATGTGCTTATGATACCTGTGTTATCCTAATAACTTTTGGCTTGGTAGCATACCTTTCAACCTCTAAGAGCAAAATATCTGGACAAAGCCTACAATGGTGGGGGGACAAAAAGGGACAGATTTTAAATATTGCTCTTACAAACTTAAAAAGTTGATAGAATAATAGGTTTTCCATTAGCATGAATTTTCTGATAGATGTGTGGAGTCTTACACTCAAATGTTTTGTCATTATTTAATGACTTCAATCCTCAGCTATTTGCCAGAAAGGTACACATTTTAGGGGGAACACACCAAAAATATGAGGCAAACATCTAGGCATTCTGCAGAAATCTGTACAGTTGAGAGGTATGCTTGTTAGGGACGATTGTCCCTTTTGCCTTTCACCACATATTTTTTGTTTTCCTGATGGGATGGGGGTGCTACAAATGTTCTCGCTCATTTTTAATTGCCAAAAGGCAATTCTGGAGTGCAGGGGGCATGTGTGTTGTGAGAGCTCTGCTCTCACACCCCCCGTGCACTCGTACACAGAACCATGTCCGTTTTAGAACATGGCAGCACCCCTTCAGAAATATGCATGGCATGCTGCCGTGCTGAACAGGAATGGTCTCTGCCATGCAGGAATAACTTATTCCTGCACGACTGCTTGCTGAATCCCGGGGATTGTTTTACTCCAGATTGACATATAATTCTTCTGTGCATCTGCCTTCCTGTCTTTTCATGTATTATTATGTCTTTTTAGCCAAAACATAGTGCCTGTCATGTTTAACCTAAATTGAGCAGTCACTATTTTTTTCATTTATCATGGACGGGTCTGTATTATAACATCGAAGTTCTTAAACATCGAATGTTATAATACTGAACCTCAAACACCGAAATCTGAAAACAGTGAGCAGTCAGAGTAGCAAATTTTTTCCCAGGGAAAAAAATTGCTACTCCGAGAAACATGTACACAAGACAAACACACACAAAAAACAGCAATCCACACACATACACTTAAAATCCAACACCTAAACCTAAACAAAACTTTACATACACTACTAGCTATCCACTTACCTTAACCCAACCCTAACCCTAAGGTCCATCACTATTGCACACTCACCTCACCCACACCCTAACCCTAACTCACCTAAACCACCCCCTAACCCTAACCTACACACAACCGCACACTTACCTGACCAGCGCCCTAACCCTAACTCACCTAACCCACCCCTAACCTACACACAATCGCACACTTACCTAACCCGCACCCTAACCTTAACTCACCTAACCCGCCCCCTAACCCTAACTTCCACACAACCGCACACTTACCTGACCCGCTCCCTAAACCTAACTCACCTAACCCGCCTCCTAATCCTAACCTACACACAAATGCACACTTACCTGAACCTGACCCGTAACATTCCAACATATCGAATGCTGAAAACAGCGAAGACACAGCAACGGCCCACCGAATTCTTTCCTCTGGAAAGAATTCGGTGTCCTGCACCTTTGCTGTTTTCAGCATTTAACATTATGGGTTCGATATTATAACATTCGATGTTTATAAAATTCGATGTTATAATGTAGACCCATCATGGACTACCATATCCAAGTGTTTGAGTCACAAATGTTACCATTACTTACTACACCTTTTCCGAAACAAATGTTTACCATTTATCTTATGATAATCATCTATTTCTACTAATAATACAACATGATCTCAATATCTGTTACTAACTTTATTACACTTAGTAGTTTGAATTTTTTGAGATACGAGTACACAAGCAATTTCTATAGATTTTTTCTCTTATGTTAACACAAAGTTTAGTAACTACCTCACATTCTTTAATCTCCATTATTTCATTGTTCAAACACACCACTCTTCCTTATGTCACAACTGACATTTCACTCAACACATTTCTTTTACTACTCTTAAATCACCAGTGTTTTCCCTAATATATAACAATCTGTTTAAAGGCAGAAGCAAATACATGTTTAAAATCTTACATATCACCATACTTTCTTTCTTACAAATTATGCAAAATACCCATGCCATCATACAATTTATAGTCTATTCAGTTTCTTTAAAATTTTTATGTATCTGTCCTTTTATAACAGGGAAAGTATGAATGAGACAATGGCCTGTTTTCTGCAGAGGCATGGGAGAAAACTTCCACAACAGATTTGAAAATATTTAAACAATTGTTGATAAGATTATATTAAAGAGGAGAAAAGCTCCATCAACAGTCTTAATATTTTACAAAGAGTTGATGAGTAATTACATACAAATGGAGGAAAGTCCTGCAGCATATTAAATAACTTTCAATGATTTGGAGAGAAGTCTCCACAAACATATATAAAAACATTTTAGAATCGCTGATAAATAATTATATAGAAGGAGGGAAAAGCCCCACAAAAAATAAAATACATTAAAATAAATTGGAGTATACCTTATATACAGGGGATATGAGCCCCCACAACCGATTGAAGTACATTTATAGGATATTGCTAGGAGAAATTGTGATCAAGAACACAATATGTACTGCAAATACTAGATACTTTGCCGAAATGGATGGCCTATGTCTAGTAAAATAATAAATAATTTTTCAAAATATTGAGTATATTTTTAATAATATATAGAAATGAGAAAAAATAGAGTATTCTGATTCCACATAGACAGAGGAATGAGATGAGATGAGATAACATGAGGAGGAATAATGAGCAGGAAGGAAAATTTAAGATATGGAGAGAGAGACCTGCTTAGTATTGTAAGGGATGAGAATGTTATAGAAGGACAATAGAGAGGGAATAAACAGTAGTGTCAGATGAAGACATAGAAGAACATATATTAGTAGGGTCTATATTAGTTCCTCAAAATATGTATTTGTCCAATGTGTATTGATCGACAACTAAACAGCGAAATTCATTAAAGCTAAGCATGGAATTTTTCCCAGGGTTAGGAATCACTGGCTCTCTTGCACTCCAGAACACACCCCACACTAAATCAAACCCACCAAAGTGGGAGGACTTGCCCCCCCCCACATCCCCTGATGTGAGGGACTGTGCCCACCCCCCCAACTCTATATATATATATATATATATATATATATATATACATACCAACTCCAAGATCACACTACAATTGGGAAAAGGGCAAAGTTGGGGTAATAGCCCATTGGTTAATAACCCTGGGAGAAATTCCATGCTTCATTGTAATTAATTTTGCTGTTTCACTGTTGATGAATATGTATTTCGAGGAACAAATATAGACCCACATTAGTGCTATGGTGTCATTAAAGTGAAATCTTCTTTTGATGTTAGACCACTTCTGCTTGCTAAGATATGGAGGTGTTAGTGATTCAGAGTGAGAAAGGTACAGTTATAGCAAGTAGGTGGTCATGCATTTGTTTTAATGTTTGTGCAGGTCGAGGTCTAGGTCTCAGACAGATATTTTTATAGATGGACATTGAAATTAGAAAGTTTTCTAGTATGTTTATGGCATAAGGGGATAATTTTCCTAGAGTGGGTTACAAAGCTTTACTAGAGAGAGCTTTGGTGGTGCTGCGGTAGCATTGTCACCTCACAGTAAGATGCTGTCCGGTTCGATTCTCAGCTAGAGCGTCTTCTGCAAGGAGACATGCGTGAATGGGTGTACCTTCGTTGAAGGTAGTGCATCAGAGCTGGCAACTTCGTACGTAAAAATCAATTGCCAATCATTAGCAGACCGGAGTTCCACTGTGGCGACCCCTAGCCGGGAAAAGCCAAAAGACACAACAACTAGAGAGAGCTTCCTGCTGACAGGTGCGGCTTGTAAGTAGTGAGTAGCATTTTGTTTTCAGATAGAAATTGTCTAGTGAAGGTACATGTATGAAATAAGTCTGGTAGGGCATTTCTTTGTGCAGGTTTGTATATTAATCTGCGGTCTAGGAGTAGTTGGGTGTAAGTGAGTTGCTTGAGTAATTCAAGCCAATGAAGCTCATTTAGGATTAAACAATGATGGGCTCTGTTTGACAAGTTAGTGACACATTTTGCTGTTCTGTTGCACCACTAGCTTAGTTTGCTTTGGGTGGAGGCTTGAAGGTTAAGCAGTACTGCAAAGCCATATAGTAAAGTAGAAAGTAGGAGTGTAGAGGCCAGGAGTTTTGTGGATGAATCAGCTGAGTATCTTTTTGTTATATAGTGTCGCTAATTTTTGGTAATTTCTTTGGTAGCCTCTTGCACATGCAAGTCAAATTTCAGGTCATCATCAATTATCATGCCTTGTAGCTTGGTATGCGGGTTTACTTCTATAGGGCTCTTATCAGAGGCTGCTGTTAGAAGTTTTGGTGTGGAAGGGCTTTTGGAAAGTGTATTAGTAGCTTTTGGATTGAGTAGAAGCTGTGAGTTATTGAGCTAGCGTTGAACTGATGAAAATTACTTTTGGGTGATATGTTGTAGCATAACTGGTTTACTGACAGTACAGATTAAAGTGTAGTCCTTTGCATATTGCCTGAAGGATGCTTGACAGTTGTCAGAGTTTAGGTTGTTGGTAAATATGTTGGAAATCACTGGCCCGTTTATGGAATCTTGGGGACCACCTATTTTGACAAGTAGGAAAGATGAGTAAGAATTAGTCCGTTTAACGGACTTGGAAAAGTAGCCGGTGAATCAGTTGATGGAGGTGTTTGATAAGCCAAGTAAAGACACTTGTTTTAAAAGGGGGCTATGGGTAATGTTATTGAAGGCCCTGGACAGATCTAGAAACATGGCAGAAACCAGTTGGACTTGTTACTTGCTAGGTTAGTAGTGTCAGTGAAGTTTAGGAGAGCTGTGGTAGTGCCATGTCCTGGTATGAAACCATGGTGGGTTGGGATAAAGAGGCTGTTTGTGAATGAGTCATTAATAGATTATGAACCAATTTTCAAGCATTTTCAAAAGAGGGGAGAGAATGGCAATGGGTCTAAAGTTGGATAGATCACTTGAGTTAACTCCCTTGAGAAGTGGGATGATGTGAAAGTGATTTCCATATGGCTGTGACTTGTGATTCCTGAATAGACCTATTTATGAGAAAGAATACTGGAAAGGAAGTTTACCTGAAAGCTATTTTCAGGAAATCACCAGGAACTGTATCTGGCAGAAGTGTACTTCATCTGACTTGTATGAGGTATCGATGATTGTTGTGGTGGATACTTGATCTATTTCTTGTGTAACAAATAGTCCATGCCACATATCCTCCCCAAAGAAAACAATGAAAAAGCACTCTCATTATTCTATTTATTTTGTTTCCTTTCCTTCACCTCTATTAATTTGGAATCTTGTATACAAATGTATTTTACTTATAAGTCAAGCAATATGACTCCCCATGCTATTGCTTTTCATAATCCATTTATTTTAACAGATATTCTTTTCATCTGCATGCTATTTATTTAATTTTATTCTTTTCACTGTTGTCATTCTTTATCTAATCTGTTCATTTCTACACAACATCAGTTTCAGTCTCAGCATCTCCATTCATTCCAGAACTGTATGCGTGACTTTCTATTTCAGTGTATTTTTATTCTTTGCCTTTCATTGCTAAAGTTTCACTTCCCACATTGGATTGATGCATAGAAACATTTTCAGTAAATTCTTTTTCTACATGATTTTGTGATGCTTCCCCAACTGTTTCTCCCTATATTCTCTTTCTTTTTATAATAATAATTTTTCATCGCTTGGTGAAAAAAAATACTTTGTTGGTGAGATCTTTTTTTTTTCTCTAGGCCTACACGAACAATATGAATTGCCCTATTTCTCCCAATAAAAAATACATCATGTACCAGCCCTATCACATAGAGAGAAAAAATGTCTGAGCATGCCAAACTGGAATTCAGTAGTGGCCTGTGTACTGTTGCAGTTTCCTGGCAGAAGGATGAAAGATGATGCAATGTCTTCTAGCTTTTTTTTTTTCTGTAGGAAAGTTATGGATCATATATCTGTTAGAGCCGTCTTGGTATTAAAATCCCTGGTAGAGACAGCAAATTACAAAAGTTGCCTTGCCTGAAAGGAAGCATGGTGATTATGTTTTTTTGGGGGGCTGAGGAAGTCAAGCCCCCTCACAGATGTATGTCTTCCACTGGAATAACATGATCAAGCACACTGAAGAACTGGTTGGAGCTTAGGTTACAAAAAATATAGTTCCCAAAGTGAATGATGTCACTACTCCAAATTCCCAGTCTTCATCCATGGTAGGAATGAATGGGCTGAAGGACTCACATGTCCTGGTAGAATGAATGTCCCAATGGGTAGATGGAACAGAAGCTTGATGGCCATCAAACTAGTGTAAGACTCCCCCCCCCCAAAAAAAATAATAGTCTTAACCCCCTTTGCTATATTACCCATCTGCCCATGTAATATCTATTTGCCTGGACTCCATGTTTCAAAGCAGCTTTATAATTTTTAAGTTCAGTGACAGTATCCAGAGGCACATATTGTTCAATATCTTTATGAAGCTTCAAAAACATTTCCAACCCCCGATTCAAATACCATGTGAATAAGTAGTTTACCTTCTTTCTCAACTTCTAATTGAATATAAGTTACAATGGTGTCCACTATTAGAAAAAATATTTTTTAAATACAAGTAAAATGACAAATACTAACATGTTAAAGATGGATAACCTTTTCTTAAAATAAATTGTTCCAGAATAAAATAAAAATGTGTCTGCATTTCATATACCACATTAGAAAGATTTTCCCCGAAACATAGAAAACATATCCAATACTTTTTAACATGAATGACTAAAAGCTTTAAATTATACCTATAGAAATATGCAAATTAAGTTTCAGCAAATGTAAAATGTGCAAACATGTTCACTGACAGTGGAGTTTGCCTTTTTCTGTACTGTTGTGCAACCTCAGAGATGGTATATATAGGTTCAGGTGGTTTCCCTCCACATGAGGGGTTACAGAGGGACTTACCCTCCTGCCAAGAGAAAAAAACAATGTTTTCTTATGTTCGCTATATGTAGTTTCGGCAGGAGGTTTTTGCACTTTTCACAAACAATGAATCTACCTTTAGGGACTCAGCATGAGTCCAGTAAATTATTTCTCATTTGTCATTATTTATTTACTTTTACATATGGCATGTATAATTATTTTAAATTGTATTGTATACGGTGTACGTTATTGACTATTGGTAAAATGCATTTTTTCCCTGTAGCTAGTCTTGCATAACAACTGCATTTTGTACCAGAATCCTTTGCATTTCCTGTTCTAGCTGTATGTTGTGTGTGCATTATAACCTCATTGGCCCCATTTCCTCCCTCTTATTCTCTTTATCTTCTTCTGTGACTATGACAAACTGCTTTCTGAAAATGATGTAACAACAGCTTTCTGAAACTACTGTATGTATACTAACATGTTGAGTGCTTTTGCCATGATTGCAAATGCAGTGTCTGCATTGATTTATGAAGCAGCAGTATCACAAATCAATATCAGTACTACACTCTCACAATCAGTACTGCACTCTCACAGCACTGGCAACTGTGAATCATGCCACCTATCTGCTTTGGCCCAGTGCACCACTCTCCCCACACCACCCTAATTATGACTCTGTGTCATCACCAAGACTAATACTCACAGTATCATCACCTGGAATGCTAATTTCTCCATTTACGAGTCTGCCCATAATCTCTGCCAGTAAGTCTTGACTTGCAAATCTTTCATCTTAAACATTTCTTATATAGTTTTAAATGATAAGCAGTACCTAGAATCAACATAACTACAAGTGCTTCAGATTCCACATGTTGTTGTTGTGTCTTTTCGGCTTTTCCCATTTAGGGGGTCACCACAGTGGAACTCTGTTCCACTAATGATTGGTAGTTGAGTTTTACGTGCCGAGTTACCAGTCCTGACGCACGACCTTCAACGAAGGTATGCCCATTCACGCATGTCTCCACTCAGAAGATGCTCTAGCTGAGAATATTACTGGACAGCATCTTACTGCGAGGCGACAACTCTACCGCAGCATTTATTATATACTGCCAGGAACATATCACCATGATATTGTTCTCCAGCTGCATCCAGCCCCATTTATTCATCTTCATAGGACAGGCATTATTGGCATATCAGTACGCATTGATAGAAGAGGTCTTATCAATTGTACTCCTTTTGCATGTTACACTCTTTGGTCTAACTTAGTGGATCAGAAAGAAAGCAGGTATGGGCATTTCTCCAGTGTTCTTTCTACAATTTCTTCAGTCAATATAAATATAAGCTCAGGTCTTTCTAGAAATGTGGCCATGCCTAGTAGAACTAATCTGATCAGCAAAAGTTAACTAATAAAATATTAAATACATAGCCTCATATACCCGCCCAGCATAGTAGAACAGTAAGTAGCACTGCTGCCTCACTTTAGGAGATTCTGCAATTCACTTCTTGACTGAGGTGTCTTTTTTGCAGAATCTACATGTCTTGCCTTTGTTTTCAAGGGTTTACTCCACATACTTTGGTGTCCTGTATGCAGATTTGTGGCAATACATTTTCTGTAGATGTTTGTTCAGTATATTTGCTGTATGGAGGAAAGATCTGGAATTTACTTCAATTACTTACTTGTCAACTCTAAGGATGACAGCTGCTATTCACAGATTCACTGTAAGAGTCTAATGTTACTTGAATGGCTAACAGTGCTCTAAACATAATTGGTCAATGCTACCAGCATGAAGAGCGATAATTAATATTTTGACAAATGTGAGTCCACTTTGCCAACAAGATCCTCTTTTTCTTCATCAAAATCAGATGTAAAATCATAATTTTAAAAAATAAATACCCTGAACTTCAAACTGATAACTGACACTTTTTTAACCAAATTTTGAAGAAGAATTTGCGGTAGGATGAAGAAAACATTAAACTTTTTGTTTAATAAAGACATGCATCTGGAGCATTTCTCCCCAGGCCTCCACTGAAAACAGGCTCTGTGGAACCTAGTCGGACTTTCCCGGTCAACAAATGATAAATAAAAAAAATAAAAAAATAAATAAAAATAAAAATAAAAATAAAATAAAATTCTAAAAATATCATTGATTTTGATTATAATAATAACATTGGCATTTTATTTGATGTAATGAAAAAATAGCGATTAGGAAAATTGACTAACTCATAAGTGAATCTATTGAGGATTCTCCTAAAAAATGATAATTAACAACTAATAACATTCAAAATAACTATTGTGGTAAATAAACAAAATAAATATAGCTTCATTAAGTTCCTCAATCATCATACTGTTGGATTGTAAGGTGATAACTATTTATACATTTGTAGATAGATGAAGTAGACCACAAGGTCTGTTTTCAATCAAGGTTCACCACATGAAAAAAAAAAAAATAAAGTCAAATATAAACAACTACAAGCAACAGAATGTGTGTGTATATATATATATATATATATATATATGGATCTACTTAAGTAGATCAAACTTATATAAGTTCAAACCACATATGGCAGAGACCATATGTTCGAACTCGTAAAAGTTTGAACACTGAAGTAAAAACAAATAAAACAACAAAACTAAACTTCTATAGCAGGGGGGCTATGCTGCCCAGTGCTCCTCACACCCTCCTTACTTAAATATACCAACTCCGAGATCGCACTTCATTGCAGAAATGGAAAATCTTCCCTTTCCGCACTGTACTCAGATCTCCATTCAGTCCGATCGAACTTTTACAAGTTCGAACATATGGTCTCGGCCATATGTGGTTCAAACTTGTAAACATTTGATCTACTGAAGGGGACCCATTATAAATATATATATATATATATATATATATATATATATATATATATATACATATATATATATATATATATATTTATATGTATCTCTCTATATAACTAATCAAATAAATACTGTTTGTGGGCAAATGTTAACATATGTAAATCATTTTGATGATAAGACTATAAAACAGGTGGAACGATGTCCAAATGTAAAAACAGAAAAAGCTCTCTAAAATAATGTAATGAGATAAATATGCAATATTAAAATGAGCAAAAGACATATCATAGCTAGCTAGGCACACAGAAAAGTCTGATGGGCAAAAAAATATCTCTAGAACATAATTGAAATGTATCTTAATATGTTCAGTTATTTTTTGTAATATTACTCTCTCCCTTTGCTGATGCTGATATGCAATCTTCTTCTGACCTCATCTTAAATTGTTAGAGTATGGTGTATATTATGAACTCCTGCCCAATTTTGCATTCCTCTGGATTTCAGTATAGTCTAAAGAGAAGTAGGTATGTTGTATTCTGACTACTGTAGGAAAATGCTGTCTAATGACATTCCGATGCTGGAGTCCTGATGCAGGCTAATGCCACGCTATGGGATGCTCATTTGGTATCTGCCACCTCTAACTCTATGTTCCTACATTATAAGGTATACCTTACCTTTGTGAGTTAACTTAAACTACTAAGCTCTGGTCTGCTTTAATGCCTGACTGTGATTCATAAATGAATTACAGCCATTGGGCATGACAGCAAACTGGGGTACACTATCATATTATGGTAATGATGGACGCTGGTATTATGAGAACTGCGATTAGTGGGAGTGCACCAGCTTTACAGTGTGCAGAGCAGGACAAGGTTGTAAGTTAGCAGTTTTTGCCTGCACAGTAGGTTAATGTTTTCAGAGTATTTTCCTGTCATATAGCAGCAACCTTATGATGCACTGTCGTTTGGCAGTGCAGTTTACTAGCACTGTCTGTTGAGAAACATGCCATCGATAAAGTATATTACTGTGCCCACAAACTGAATGACCTCTGCTTGATTGCCATTGTACTCTCATGGTTTGCACTACTGAAGCCAGCAGGCACAGTGATTTTGCGCCTTTACAGAACTGTATACATTTGGATGGGTAGGTTACTTTGCATATATAATACTTGTCTTAGGTGATACTGTTATGTAGTGGAGCAATACCATATACTGGGTCTTACACATTGTGTACAGGATCTTATGAAATACAAAAGGCTGTCATGTACACTATTCTATAAGCAAAAAATCCTACTTCACATCTCACAGGTTTTATGAACACAGCCCATAATCTGCAGACAGCAATAAAATACCATGTTGGAAGAAGTGATGATAATTTGAATTGATTTTTGCAGAGACACAATCAGCAGGAATAACTTCCAATATTTTTAAGTTTGCTTGCCCTGTTCTAAGTATTGCATTACTTGTCATGAATTGTCGGTGCCTAAAACCTAAAGAATTTCTAAAACAGTGATTCATGTCAAGGAGATACATACTGGAGCATTTTTTTATCCATATGGTCTTGTGTCTTGTTTGCTTCTAATTTAGAAGTTGCTTTTTGTTTGTTTTCTTTATAGATTATATGCAGTTGGTGGCCGTGATGGAAGTTCTTGTCTCAACACTATGGAGTGTTATGACCCTCATACAAACAAATGGAATATGTGTGCACCAATGACTAATAAAAGAGGTGGTGTCGGAGTTGCTACATGTGACGGCTTTTTGTATGCACTTGGAGGCCATGATGCTCCTGCTTCTAATCACTGCTCTCGATTATTAGATTGTGTAGAAAGGTAATGGTTGATATTTATGACAGACATTTTATATAAGCAAGTTAATGGAAAATGTAGTCTTTGGAATGATTATCACATACGAACAAAGTTCAGTAATATGCATTTTATAAGCATCTGTACATTCCTTCATCATTTATTTCACATTTATTTGTTTGTTTATGCAGACCAATATACCTGTTTCTTCCAAATCATTGGAGTAAACAAACTAGGCATTTTTTATGACATAATCCATGTGATTCAGCCAGAAGACATAATTCTAAATAAATAAAGAAAAATAAGGTTCTAAGTAGAACATAAGAAAAGACATGACAGCATGCATTTGTAAGGAATAAATTGCATAGTCTTTGGTGGGTAGGACTTATTCAGAGGAAATAACATGTATCAAAATGCAAGACCAAGGAATCTAATTGTTTTGTATATCAAAGTTTAATTTGTCCCGTTCACCTTCAATAAACACACATCACACTAAATAACGTTTGACGACCTTTATTAAACTTCCATAAATATAACTTCATTAACCAATATTATTTATTACTCACAACATAAACATAGTATAGCTGATATTAATCACAGTGTAAGCATTTATATAACTGTTAGCTAAGGCAGAGAGACCTCACTCACCCTGACCCAATAAGCAGCATCCTTATCTCCGCATGCTTATTTTACTTATGAAGCAGCGTCCCATTACTCACCTCATTTACCACTTATTAAATTAACATCCAACCAAATAAGCAGAGTCCTTACCTCTGATCACTAATTTTACTGACAAAGCAGCGTCCAACTGCTCACTTTCCTTTCCCAACTCATTGAAAAGAATATCCAATACCAGAGGGGGAACAGAAGAGGACAAGCCTGCCCATCTTCCCCACCCTATCCAGACTTATAAAATAATCACAAATGCCCAGTGTTCCACAAAAAAGGGAGGGAGGGAGGGAGGGAGGAAAGGTAGCAAGTTCATAGGAAAATGTGATTCCTTAGCCAGTTACACTTGCATAAAACTCATCAAGCACCTCCCTCCCTACCCTTACCTCATTTCCTCTAGATCATCCTTCATTCCCATTTAAACCTTTCACCCCCCCCACCTTACTTTCCCTACCCTCTTAATTCCCACTACTACTTCTGTCTAATTCTCACCTGAAGATGTCCCTGGACAAATCGGTTTGTTACCAAACTTCATTTGTCCCGGTCCCCTTCAATAAACACACATCACACTAAATAACGTTTGACAACCTTTATTAAACTTCCATAAGCATAACTTCTTTAACCAATATTATTTATTAATCATAACATAAACATAGTATAGCTGATATTAATAACAGCATAAGCATTTATATAACTGTTAGCTAAGGCAGAGAGACCTCACTCACCCTGACCCAGTAAGCATCATCCTTACCTCCACTCACTTATTTTACTTATCAAGCAGCGTCCAACTGCTCACTTTCCTTTCCCACTGCATTGAAATGAACATCCAACACCAGAGGTGGAACAGAAGAGGGCAAACCTGCCCCTCTTCTCCACCCAGCAGCCTGACCAGGCTGTTCCCCCTACCACCTACCAAAACTTCCAAAAATCTATCTGAACAAGGGGTTAAGCCAAACATCATTCAGTGTACTCCATCCTCTCTAAATCATACTTGATCCCCACCTTCCATAGCCCTATCATATAAATACCCAAAGTAGCCAACTGCCTAAAAGACCAAGATTAAACCAATGATCCCTCTCCAATGCTAAAATAATAACCGCAACCTTGCATAAACTCTGTATATTAACTACATTCTCACTTATCCTAACTACCAATAGTAGTTTTGTAAAGATTCCCAGGTCATTACCTGCCAAATGTACCACCAGAACACTAAACCCTAATGTCATGCGAAACCATGCAAGGGCAATTGCATACCATAATGCCTAACTGCAGCCCTACTGTACCCCCCAATACATATAATAATGATCAAAATGAGATTTTTTTTCCAACATCAATTTAATAGCAATCCAGCCATCACACCAACTATCCATTATAAACAAGAAAACATTTAATGACCATCACAGCATTTGTTGACAATCAAACAACCCTCAGAATGACTTCAGTACATCCATAAAATAATTGCCACATGAACTGTAACCCAATAAACTTCCAGTTACCAACACCAACCCTCAGAACAAAACCTATCTTGTCAATAGCCAATGTCTGTCAATCTTCAAACTATCAAACCTACCCCAACCCTTGAAACCAATTAACCACCGACCAAGATTTAGTAAGGTGACATAGCCTTGTCACTCGTGCAACTATACCACTCATAGCTAACTACTCCTTGACCAAATGAACTGCCTTACCTTGTTCCCAAGCCTGACAAATAACTAAATCTTCCCACCAAACTCCTTCCCACAGGCAGCTGCAACACACATGTAACCAATCTGGCAATGCCCTACCATAAACCTTCCTTATGAAAGGTACCCCAAAATCCTGCAGCAAGCCTAAACAATGCCATGCTTAAGCCTTCTAATGTCTGCATAGCCAATAAAGGACCCGATTCTTCACATATCCCCAAAACACCCACATACTTAAAATGCTCCATCGAAGCCTACCTACTTTTAAAAGTCATACATATACTGAACCACCTCTTATCAGCCCAAAGTGCAAGTCAAATAGTACACATGTTACTCACTCTAAAGACCTTAACCTGTTGTGTGACATTAGTAGAACCTGCTTGAGGGACAGATTTGTCTCTCAGAAGATATCACACTTTGTAATAATCTTCCACTTCGTGTCAAACAGAACACCTCACTGGCCCTCTTTAAACACAGTTTGAATAACTGAATGGGTAACAGTAAATTCACCCCTAGGGTTCCACACATGTCCCTCTTGGACAAGGGCAATAGGTACTGCATATGGAAATAAGGGTTGAACTTGGCTAGCTTGTAAGGACCCTAGAGCTATTAGCCTAGTAACTTCCTATGGTCCTATGATTGTTGCGACTCCTCCCCACCTGTGGGAACCCCATAAATAATCCCCAACCTTGCTTTACCCTGCCACAACATACCTCCTCCTCACTTGCCCCACACTACCACAAACTGCATCAACACTGACGTCCTTAATGAGCACTAAATTAAGATTACCTGTGACCTCATTGTGTGCCATTCCAGCAAACAGATCTTCCACCCCATCAGCCTCCATTATCTTTGAAATCTGCTTCCTTCAGGCCACTATCTGTTGCTCCCTCTGCACTCCTCCACGTGTGACGTCATTGTGCATCACTCTAGTGACCAAAACATCCACTGGAAAAACCTCCATTATCTGTTGAGCCCCACTTCCTTCAGGTCACTGAACAATGCCGACCCTGTGCTTCCCCACCTGATGAGACCCCTTTTTTTGGACCATCAGCTGATACAAACTCTGTGCTTCCACCATCTGTGACCTCACTGTGTAGCACTGCAGTAGCTGAAACATCCATAACAGCACCACCATCTGCAAAGTGAAAGACAAATGTAAATCCTCTGAAATGTCCAACATTCAAGTGACAAATAGGGGACCTATGAGCCCAGAGTCACAGCTCCACATACTAGCTCTAGAATGACTAACACAAACAATTACTCATTCTACCAACTCAGATCCCCACAGAACTATTTTGTCATCAAGACCGACTTATTGTACTAACATGTGCCTACAACCACCTGTGGCCATGTGCACTAAACACATACTTCACATCCAGCCCAACCCCACTCTGACATACACGGATGCTACTCCAACCAAAACCCTAACTAAATATGAATCTCCATTGCTTGGCACCCTGACCTTAAATTTACTGCATACTCAAATGCATACTAACATGTTTTACCTGCAAAATGTGCAGGAAAAGGCTCAGGCATAACCCCTAACTCTCAACCATCCATCTCCAAAATGAGGAACACCACCACCCCCTCAATGTGAAACAAAGGGCAAACATGGAACACTTACCAATAGCCCAATAACAAATGCAACTATGAAGGCCAAAGCATGAATAAAATGCCATATCTCCAATATGGAATAACTCACAATTAAAAGAAAAGGCTCCTTGACCGTTAATTGCAATATGGACATACACGCAAACAGCTGATACCCGAAGCCATTTTCTCACCTGTGAGCAGGTCCTTAAACTTGCGACAATGCCTCAACACTGCAGCTTCAGCGAACTGCTTACTGACTCAGCCCATGCTATCCAACAGAAAGCTTAAATGCAGTACACATAGATGCTTATACTATTTACACAAAAATAGCAAGATGTAGATGCTTACACTATTTACACAAAAATAGCAAGGTTGACAGGAGGGCGGTCACTTTCATGTATAGAACAAAATTAATACATGACAGTATACACTGGATTTAAGTACATGCCATAAATACAAATGCCTAAAATGAATTCTATATAATATGACATCGTAATATATAATATATTATGAGTAAATATTATCAAATATAAAAATGAAGATTGGCACACAAACCTATACAGATTTAATTCATATAGCATACCACTTAACAAGTCAAAGTTACATGAAGCATTTGTATCTCACCTCTATTCACTGGTCTAGCATGGTAAAGTAAGATAATTTACCTTATGATTAATCTGTGCAACATCAACGCTGTTGTCCAGAAGCAGATTACCTAAAAGTGTGGGGAAAGGACACTATTTTGAAAGAGGGCAAAGGCCCCCAACAATTTTGAACACTTAAATATTGCACTTACTAATGAGCACAATCCCAAGCTGCTGTGCATGCTGACAGCAATAGGTCCTGAACTAGCATGAACTTCCAAAGGACACAAAGTCTGAACTCAAAATCAGTCATGACAGCCTAACTAATCATTGTGCCAAAAGCACCAGTCCTAGCTCTCAACCTCTTAGTGTGAGAAATCTGGGCAAAGCCTGACAAAATGGGGGTACAAAAGCCCAAAAATAGGGACATATTTCAAATATTGCTCTTATAAACTTAAAAAAAAGTGGTTAGAGAAACAAGGCCCATGCTAACCTCCAAAAGACGTGAAGCCCAAAACTCAAATGCATGTCACCACTTGGTGACTTCACTCAGATCATCCCAGTGATTTGCTAGAAAATCACAAGTTTTATGAGCAGCAGGCCAAAGTTATGAGGTAAAAATCTGGACATTCTGCAGAAATCTGTACTGACGAAGAGCTATGCCACCAATGTAGTTATTTTTATATTAATAATATATATATATATATATATATATATATATATATATATATATATATATATATATATATATATATATGTGTGTGTGTGTGTGTGTGTGTATATGGATTCACTTCAGAAGCTTGAAATACTGAAATCTCAAATTTCAGTATCTCAAGCCCAAGAAGTGGAATTCACAAACAACGAAAACTAAAAACCGTGAAATTCAAAACCTCGAATATCGGACGTTTTGAATTTTGCGGTTTTACTACACACACACACACACACACACACACACACACACACACACACACACACACACACACACACACACACACACACACCATCCACCACACAAACACACACAATCACTCTACTACATGAAAGCAGGGGGGCAAGCCACCCTGCACCCCCCATGTGAGGGGCTGCGCCCCCCCATACCCCCCTATATTCTCACTCCGAGGTCACACTACATACAAATACACACAAAACACCACCACACAAGCTACTTTCTCTTTGCACACACACATTACAGCAACAAAACACACTGACACACACCACAGCCCCTACCCAAACCCCTTAACACACACACACACACACACACACACACACACACACACACACACACACACACACACACACTTACCTGAATGCATAACCATAGCGGAACGTTAGAATCATGAAATTCAAATCCTCCGGTATTTGAGGTTCTGAATTTCACACTTCTAAAGTTTCGCATTTATGTGGATGCGGCTTGTTAAGCTCGAAATACTGAAATTTGAGATTTCAGTATTTCAAGCTTCTGAACGGACCCCATGTATATATATATACATATACATATACATATATCTATATATATATATATATATATATATATATATATATATATATATATTTTTTTTTTTTATTTTTCTTTTGTTTACCGGGCTTGTCTAACTGGATATATTTCCATTTTCAGTAGAGGCCCGGGGAGAAAAGCTCCAGCTTAGTAAAGAAAAGAAAAATACACATTTTTTTGTCAAAATAAAATTAAACATGCAGGCAAAAGAAGAAGAACTAGACAGTATAAATACAAATGTATAGAAAATATACAAGTCAGAGGAATATACATTCAGAAAAGACATGGTCTAAATACAAAAAGTACTAGAAGGATAATAATGTATACAATTTGTCAGATTGATTAACAGGCAAAAGTATTCTATAGTTAATAGTTGGAAGCAGAAAAAGAGATTAGAAAGCCAATTAGGAGAGCAGTTATGTACATAAGAGGGGTAAAAGGGTGAAAGTGGACCCAAGGAAGTAGGAAGATAGAAGTGAAGGAGGTAAACAATTTAGTTAGTCAGGGTTAGTGCAGGGGCACAACCATTGTGATTTTAGGTGAATTTTGAGTCTTTGTTTAAAGAGAGACAGAGATGGTAGTAGAGTTAGATCTGTAGGTAGAAGGTTCCAGTGTTTGCCAACAGTGTTAAAGAAAATGCTATCACCTGACAAGTTATTAGACTTAGTAGTACAAACAAGTAATCTACTTGAAGAACGTAATGAAGTTAGATTAGTATAAGGGGTGATAAGGTTAGCAAGAATAGGAGTATTTTTAGGTTGATAAAAGATTTTGTGAGCAATGATGAGTTGGGAAAATGTTAGCATGCTAGGTAATTCAAGCCAGTTGAGATGCTTAAGATTAAGACAATGGTGTGTCTGGTATGGATTTCTGGTAGCAAACCTGGCAATATTGTTATAGGCGTGAGAAATTTTGAGGAGGTTAGTTCTTTTTAGATTAGTATAGATTGGTGAAGCATAGAGAAGTGTAGAGATTAAGTGAGAGTGGGCAATGGTGGTTCTGGCCAGAGGAGTAAGGAAAGGTTTGATTCTGTATAAGGAACCAATTTTTCTGTTCACTGCTTGTATGGTGTTGTTAATATGCATATCATAGGTGAGGTTGTTGTCGATTGTGACTCCTAAAAGTTTGGTAGATTGTTCAGGAGTTATCAGGGTGCCTTTGCTAGATACAATAGAGAGATCAATAGGAGAGGACCTACTGGTAGGTGGAAATAGTAGAAGTTTAGTTTTTTTGGCTTTCAAAAGAAGGCAACGTTTTAGGAACTATTCTTCAACTATGTTAAATACTTTTTGGGTTAGGTAGTGAAGTTCAGAGGTGGAGTTAGCAGAGCATATAAGTGTGGAATCATCGGCATATTGAATACAGGTGGCTTCCGGGACTGCTATGTGAAGGTTGTTGATAAATAGTGAAAAAAGAAGGGGTCCTAGAATTGAACCCTGGGGGACTCCTATGGAGACTGGTAGGAGGGATGATAGTTTATTTTCCCAGAGAACTGCTTGTTGCCTATTGTTAAGGTAAGACTTGAACCATTGAATAACTGGGGGATCAAGAGCAAGAAGTTCAAGGGAATTTATAAGTAGGGGATGATTAACCATATCAAAAGCCTTTGACAGGTCGATGAAGAGAGCGGAAGAGAGGGTGTTGTTATTACGGTTCTTAGTGATGGTATCTGTGAAGGATAGAAGGGCAGTGGTGGTGCTGTGAAATGGCCTAAAGCCATGTTGGCAAGTAGCCAAAATATTGTGTTTAGTTAAGTGGTTAAGTAACTGATGGTGAATGCATTTTCCATGACTTTAGCTAAGGGTGAAAGAAGAGCTATAGGTCTGTAGTTAGAATAGTCAGTGGATTTACCACCTTTATGTAGTGGGATGATATGGGAGACTTTCCAGATTTCTGGGATGATACCTTCATTAATGGTTCTATTTAGTAGGATGGATATGGGAAAGGCAATGGATTTTGCTGCTATTTGCAGATACTCAGCAGGTAATTGGTCTGCTGAGGGGGTAGAAGGCTTAAGCTTTATGAGGATTTTGTAGATAGAGTTAGTTGAGATAGGGTGAAATGTGAAAGTTGGTAGAGGTATAGAACTATGGGAAGGTAGCCTCATGTTATCAGTGGAAAGCTGACTTGCTAAGGACTGGATGGTCTCTGTAAAGTAGGTGTTAAAATTATTTGCAGTTTGAAGTGGGGTGTTTTGATCAGCATCATGAGGAGATGGTGTGCTACAGTGACCAGGTTTAAGTAGTCTATTGATGTTTGACCAAAATTTCTGAGGTTGCTTTTGGTGAGTTTGCTGAAGTTTACTATAGTAGTTCTTTTTGTCAGATAGTATAGCCTTTTTTGTCATATTTCTCAATTGTTTAAAGGTTTGTCTATCAGGGGAGGTTCTGTTAGTTCTCCAATTATTCCAAGCTTTATTTCTAAGTAGTATTTTATGCTTAGTCTCAAGTGTTAGCCATGGGGCTGGTTTGAATTTTACTCTAATAGATCGTAAGGGTGCATGCTCATCAAGGATAGCAAGAAATTGAGAGTTAAAATATGTGACAGCTTCATCAAGTGGAAGGGTTTTTACAGGTTTCCAATCGCAAGCTCTAAGTTCATTTTGGAAGAGTTCAGGGTTGAAGTGTTTCTTAGACCGAATTGTTCTATAGGTTGGAGTGATGGAGATATCATTTTTTTGTCTTATTATGTAGGTAAGCATATGATCACTAAGATCATCTGGTAAGGTACCTACCTTATAAGTACTTGGGTCTTTATTTGTGAGTATCCAGTCTAAGGTACTCTCTTTTTTTGTAGGTTTGTTGATTCTGGTTGTTAAGTTGATTGTTTGAGTAAAACCATGGAGATTTATATGAGTGGAGGGGTTAATGGTATTAATGGTTTTACAGTCATTGTAAAAGTCACCTAGTACTATTGCTTCCTGTGGGTAGGTTGTAGACAGCCAGCCAAGAGTATCTTCAATAATTATGTTGTTATTACCAGGGGGTAAATAGAGACAAATTACATAGAGGGATTTGTTAGAGTTGATCTGCAGTTTAGAGATTAGGATTTCAGCCTTATTTTGCAAGGGTGGGATGTCATTAATAGAGGAGATCTGTAATCCATTTTTGTAGAGTGCAACTCTTCCTCCCTTACGCTTTAGGCGGTCCTACCTCAGAATGTTGTAGCCAGGAGGAATTATTTCATTATCCTTGGTTCCTTGCTTTAACCATGTTTCTGTGAAGCAGAAAATGTCAATTGAGTGAGTTTCAAGTAGAGCATGAATGTGGGCAATTTTGTTGTTGATAATGCGAGTATTGAGGTGTGCTATAAGTAGGGAGTTAGTAAGTTTGTTTAGTCTATTCTGGTTTAGGTCAGATGTGCAGTGGTTATTTAGTGAAGCTGCTATGGTAGGGCCTGGATTAGGGTGTACGTCCCCATCCCTTAAAAGATGCTTTATAGGTGAGGATATGGGGTTGTGTGAGAAGTTTATTAGAAGTTTCCATTTCTTTGTGTTCAGGTTGTGAAGCTTTATATGGATACATCGATGGTATTGAGGTGACAAATAACAGGGTGAGGAAATGATGTTTATGTGTATGTGGGAGTAGACTATATTTACTGTGGTAATATGTCTTGGAGGGAAGTTAGTGAGGAATGGATTGGGTTTCTCAAAATGGGTGAGGAGATAGGCAGAGGTTAGGATAGGTAAGAAGATAGTTAGAAGTGAATAGTTGAGAGTGGGGACTTTTGATATATTATGCATGCTTGAGAGATTGACAATATGAAACTTCTGTTGTCTGGTAGGAAAGGGGAAAAGAAGGCCAGTTAGGAAAAGGAAGAGATCTGTAAGAAGAAAGGAGTGAAACTGGTTGGGAGTAAATCAATAAAAGTAGAGAGTACTAGTGACAGAGTTGTAGGAGGAAGGTGTGGTTTAATGGAGGATGTTGATTGGATAACAAAGTAGGTGGCATGAGTAAGGGGTGTGGCTTAGTAAGTATAAAGGTAGGACCACTGGGGGTGGGATTTGGGGGTAGGGTAGGGAAATGGAGTAGGCAGACACAATTGAATGAGGAGTTGGAAAGGAGACAATCAGAAATGCAGGTAGCTATAGGTAAGTATGGAAGAGCAGTAGAAGGGAAGGTTTGGAAGGATGCAGGATAACCTGAAATAGGAAGGTAAATTACAGTTTCAGGGGTAGAATCAGGAGAGGGGTAGTGAGTGCTGAAAGGGATGAACTGAAGGAGAAATAAAGAGAGATATAATAAAATGTAGAGGTTAGACAGAGAGAGAGTGAGTTTAAAGAAGAGAATAAGGGAGAGGGATAGGAGCGCCACCTAGTGGACAACAGTAGTATAGGGGAATAGGGGAAGGTGTAGGAAAGAACTTGCTAGTCAGGAGCTCTGGAAAATCTAGTGGAAATAAGTTGGGTCAGAGAGAGTAAAGGGTGCAGGTACTATTTGGTAGCTAGAAAAGGAGGAGGAGGAGGAGGGTGGGAGGAGGCTGCTGAAACTAAGTCCCAGGGTAGCTTTAGAACACTGGTAGGGCAGATATTAGAGGCCTACAGCACAATAGGTATGATTCAAATAACCTACTTTCTTCCTTCTTTAGTTAGAAGATATCAGGAAATACAGTCAGGTAGATTCAGCCAAAGCAGTTTGGTCGGGCCACAAGGTCACAAAATAGCTTGAGGTTAGGACAGGTTCAGGTCCGTGTTGAGCCAAGTATTTCTTCCTTCTTTAGTTAGAAGATATCAGGAAATACAGTCAGGTAGAGTCAGCCAAAGCAGTTTAGTCGGGCCACAAGGTCACAAAATAGCTTGAGGTTAGGACAGGTTCAGGTCCGTGTTGAGCCAGGTATTTCTTCCTTCTTTAGTTAGAAGATAAAAGGCCAGCACCAAGGAAGGTTCAAAAGTAGTTTAATAAAACTGAAACTAGACCGGTTTCAGCAGCAAGGCTTTCATCAGTAGTATAGTCAGCAAAAAGCACTTAGTCATCATCTTATATAATGTTCTTTAAGGCATCTATATGACATCACTTCCTGATAAGTCAAAAATGCAAACAAGGCAAAAGTAATTGAAAAATACAATCAAGGCAAAAGTAATTGAAAAATACATAGTTCAGTAAACAAAAAAGTTTGCCTGAGTTGCATGCATATCTCCAGATTATAATGAAAAAATCCAAAGAGACACAGTATACTGGTATATCAATGATAATAAACAAACTTAATAAAAAACATACAATAAAGGGTAAATGCCCAAAAATAAACCCGAAACAAAAGTCAGGTTATAAGAATTCTGGTGTTGAATACCAGCCACAGTATCCTAAAATGAGCTGAAATGCAAAACCTAAGCAATGCAACCTGATAAGAAATAAGTACATATACGTAATGCAAGTGTTGGTTAATTACAAATTATAATTTATCATTTAATCCAGGAGGGAAAAGCCCCCCAAGTTTAATGATCCACCTTTTTTCTTTGGTATTTAGGATATCATGCCAACCTGTTTTAAAAGATCGATTCCCTATGATATGATCAATGATGGTGAATGTAAATTTGGCAGTGGGATGTTTGATAACATGTCTATATAGTGCATTAGTTAATCTTCTGTTTCTAATGTCACCAAGGTGTTCAGAGATCCTGACACGAAACTGTCTAGACGTTTGGCCAATATAAAATGCATGACATGTACATGTGGCAAGATAAGGCGGTTATAAAGGATATACACTTCAATTTGGGTTCTGTTGACACTATAAAGCATAACATGTCTAGGAAGGAACAAATAGCACTCACACAACTCAGAAATAATACGGATATTGTTATTATTTCTGCCGACAAAGGGGGTGCGGTGGTGGTGATGGATACTGAGTATTATGTGAATGAAGGTCTTAGACAACTTTCCAACCATCATCATTACATGAAGATGGAGATTGATCCTACTCCAGGTTTTGCCTTGGAAATTAATGAATTTTTGGAAAAGGCTGTAGAATCTGGAATTATCTCTGATAAAACCAAAACTCATTTGACGGTTACGGATCCTACGAAACAACAACTTTATCTACTTCCTAAGATTCATAAGTCCATTGATCAGCCACCAGGCAGACCGATTGTATCTGGCATTGGGTCACTCACTGAACCCTTGTCTGTTTTTCTAACTGAAAAATTGAAACCACTGTTAACATGTGTTAGAGCAAGAATCAAGGACACGACTGAATTTTTGCAGATAGTCTCCGAGTCTCAATTGGACCCTGAATGGCTTATGTGTACCCTTGATGTATCCTCGCTTTATACCAGCATCCCTCATTGGGTATTAATGCCTTGGAATACTGGCTAAATAAAACCAATTTATACCCCCCAGGGATGAACACCTTATTGTTGTGTATGGCTGAACACATTCTAACTAAAAATGTTTTTTATTTCCAACAAAACTGCTATTGGCAACTACAGGGTACGGCTATGGGTGCATCCTTTGCACCCATTTATGCTGATCTTTTTATGGGCTACATGGAAGATATGATTTTATATGACCCTTTGCACAACATATATCTACCTGAGATTGATATATGGAGAAGATACCCGGACGACTGTTGGCTTATATGGAAAGGAGGTGAGGAATACCTCCAGGAATTTATTCAACATTTGAATGGGAACATATGGGGTATCGAATTCACTGTGGAATATAATAGGAGTGCAATCAGTTATTTGGATGTCAATTTAATTCGACAGGAGGATAACACTCTTAGAACGTCTGTACACAGAAAATTCTCACAATATAATACCCTTCTACATGCTGATAGTTTTCATCCGAAACATATTATTCGGAACATACCGAAATCACAGTTTGTGCGGATGAAAAGGATTTGTTCCTCAGTGGATGATCTTCAGAGTCATCAAATGGATCTAACCAAGAGATTTTTGTCCAGAGGTTATTCCACTCGTACTATTGAGTCAGCAGTCCAATTTAGTAATGCTAAATCCAGGGATTCTCTTCTCCAATACAATACTAAAACTCATAATGAGGAATCAGATGTATGTAGATTTGTCACCACTTATGGCAGGAATAGTGCCAATTTAGTAAATATTATTAATACTCATTGGAATATATTGAATTCTCATCCATTGTTGGAAGATTATCTCGGAGAACGATGTTATTTTTCCTATAGGAAAGGCAAAACTTTAGGAATTTATTTTCACACTATAAAAAACCAGGGTCATGCATCACACTCCAACTCAAAGAACACTTACTGGAGATAAACTTTCAGGCATTTATCCATGTGGACATTGCAGTTTTTGTAACTATATTTTCAAAACTACTTCTTTCACTAGTAGGAACACTGGACAAATATACGACATACAGTTTTTTGGTAACTGCAGTTCAGACTGGATTATTTATCTTGCCACATGTACATGTCATGCATTTTATATTGGCCAAACGTCTAGACAGTTTCGTGTCAGGATCTCTGAACACCTTGGTGACATTAGAAACAGAAGATTAACTAATGCACTATATAGACATGTTATCAAACATCTCACTGCCAAATTTACATTCACCATCATTGATCATGTCATAGGGAATCGATCTTTTAAAACAGGTTGGCATGATATCCTAAATACCAAAGAAAAAAGGTGGATCATTAAACTTGGGGGGCTTTTCCCTCCTGGATTAAATGATAAATTATAATTTGTAATTAACCAACACTTGCATTACGTATATGTACTTATTTCTTATCAGGTTGCATTGCTTAGGTTTTTGCATTTCAGCTCATTTTAGGATACTGTGGCTGGTATTCAACACCAGAATTCTTATAACCTGACTTTTGTTTCGGGTTTATTTTTGGGCATTTACCCTTTATTGTATGTTTTTTATTAAGTTTGTTTATTATCATTGATATACCAGTATACTGTGTCTCTTTGGATTTTTTCATTATAATCTGGAGATATGCATGCAACTCAGGCAAACTTTTTTGTTTACTGAACTATGTATTTTTCAATTACTTTTGCCTTGATTGTATTTTTCAATTACTTTTGCCTTGTTTGCATTTTTGACTTATCAGGAAGTGATGTCATATAGATGCCTTAATGAACATTATATAAGATGATGACTAAGTGCTTTTTGCTGACTATACTACTGATGAAAGCCTTGCTGCTGAAACCGGTCTAGTTTCAGTTTTATTAAACTACTTTTGAACCTTCCTTGGTGCTGGCCTTTTTTCTGATTTTGGGTCTAACAAGTGCTCTTGCCGTGCACCAACCTAACTTGCTAGCTCCTATACACTACATTAGTTAGAAGATATCAGGAAATACAGTCAGGTAGATTCAGCCAAAGCAGTTTGGTCAGGCCACAAGGTCACAAAATAGAGGTTAGGACAGGTTCAGGTCCGTGTTGAGCCAGGTATTTCTTCCTTCTTTAGTTAGAAGATATCAGGAAATACAGTCAGGTAGATTCAGCCAAAGCAGTTTGGTCGGGCCACAAGGTCACAAAATAGCTTGAGGTTAGGACAGGTTCAGGTCTGTGTTGAGCCAGGTATTTCTTCCTTCTTTAGTTAGAAGATATCAGGAAATACAGTCAGGTAGATTCAGCCAAAGCAGTTTGGTCGGGCCACAAGGTCACAAAATAGCTTGAGGTTAGGACAGGTTCAGGTCCGTGTTGAGCCAGGTATTTCTTCCTTCTTTAGTTAGAAGATATCAGGAAATACAGTCAGGTAGATTCAGCCAAAGCAGTTTGGTCAGGCCACAAGGTCACAAAATAGCTTGAGGTTAGGACAGGTTCAGGTCCGTATTGAGCCAGGTATTTCTTCCTTCTTTAGTTAGAAGATATCAGGAAATACAGTCAGGTAGATTCAGCCAAAGCAGTTTGGTCGGGCCACAAGGTCACAAAATAGCTTGAGGTTAGGACAGGTTCAGGTCCGTGTTGAGCCAGGTATTTCTTCCTTCTTTAGTTAGAAGATATCAGGAAATACAGTCAGGCAGATTCAGCCAAAGCAGTTTGGTCGGGCCACAAGGTCACAAAATAGCTTGAGGTTAGGACAGGTTCAGGTCCGTGTTGAGCCAGGTATTTCTTCCTTCTTTAGTTAGAAGATATCAGGAAATACAGTCAGGTAGATTCAGCCAAAGGGGCCACAAGGTCACAAAATAGCTTGAGGTTAGGACAGGTTCAGGTCCGTGTTGAGCCAGGTATTTCTTCCTTCTTTAGTTAGAAGATATCAGGAAATACAGTCAGGTAGATTCAGCCAAAGCAATTTGGTCGGGCCACAAGGTCACAAAATAGCTTGAGGTTAGGGCAGGTTCAGGTCCGTGTTGAGCCAGGTATTTCTTCCTTCTTTAGTTAGAAGATATCAGGAAATACAGTCAGGTAGATTCAGCCAAAGCAGTTTGGTCGGGCCACAAGGTCACAAAATAGCTTGAGGTTAGGACAGGTTCAGGTCCGTGTTGAGCCAGGTATTTCTTCCTTCTTTAGTTAGAAGATATCAGGAAATATAGTCAGGTAGATTCAGCCAAAGCAGTTTGGTCGGGCCACAAGGTCACAAAATAGCTTGAGGTAAGGACAGGTTCAGGTCCGTGTTGAGCCAGGTATTTCTTCCTTCTTTAGTTAGAAGATATCAGGAAATATAGTTAGGTAGATTCAGCCAAAGCAGTTTGGTTGGGCCACAAGGTCACAAAATAGCTTGAGGTTAGGACAGGTTCAGGTCCGTGTTGAGCCAGGTACAGTGAAAAAAGGACACTGGGCAGGAGCAGACAGCAGCTGAGGACCCACACGCGTGAAAGGAATAAAAAAAAAAAAAATATATATATATATATATATATATATATATATATATTTCTTTTTTTTTTTGGAAGAAACTAAGAAACAGTACAACCAAATGACACTCACATCACCCTCAGACCCCATACCATCCAGAAATTGCATGCCAACACAAATCCTACCACTTCAGCAACCCATACAGTTACAGAGCAGAAGTACCCTTGAAAACATTACAAAGCCAAACCATGAGCCAGCATGAAGTGCTCCACCCCCCTGACTCATAGACAATTTCCAGAAATGGCAATTTTATAAGAACCAGACAGAACCTTTCAACCCGTCAGTGCAAGAAATCCAATAAAATCACAAACCAGGGAAAACAAAACCCCACTCCAGGGACACTTCTCAAACATTGTTTCCACCACACAGAAAGCCACTGGAACTCTTGCAAACTTAGAAAATTGACAGAATAACAGGTCTTGCATTAGCATGAATTTTCCAAAGGGTAAGAAATCTGAAACTCAAATGTCTCTCCTCATTTTCTAACTTCAGTCGTAAATGGTTTGCCACTTATTTGTCATAACAAAAAAAATAAATATATATATATATATATATATATATATATATATATATATATATATATATATATATATATATAAATATATATGAGGCACAAATCTGGACATTCTGTGAAACTCTGTATGGCTAAGAGACTTGCTCCTTCTTTAACTCTCTTCCCATTCTGGGAAAAGCTGTACCATTAAGTGGTATGGCCCAACTCCACTGACAATTAGCACTGTGTTGTGCATGTGTTGCGGCAGCCATTACCCAACCTTACTCAGAACCAAAGAAAAGCCACTCGCGGCTTCAGCTGAGCTGAACACATCAACATGGCCATGGTACTGACAGAAAGCAATGCATGCTGAAAATAAAAGCTCCAAACTCAGCCACTGAACCAAATGACACAAGGACACACAATCAAAACTAGTTCACCTCATGTCTTCAAACAGAATATATATTTTTTTTATTTTTATTTATTTATTAATTTATTTATTTTAGTGGGGATAAAGGGATATCCACTACCACTAACTGGTAACCCTCATAACAATTATACTGTGAAGGCCCTCCTTTCTGTAAAAGTCTGAAAGCACCCCATGATAAGAGGCCACAAACAACCCGGCAAAAGTCAACTCAATGACATGCATTCCACCACCATTACTGTCCCCGCTGTTCTGCTGCCATACCCAAACCACAGCAAATCAGCAATAGGAGAATAGAAAAGAAGGAAAAAGAAGAGAAAAATAAACATTAATTATATAAACCACCTGACAACTAACTCACTATCCACCAGTAACCCAAGGCCTACATTATCTCCTGGAATACCTACAGGTCATCTCAGACATTACCTTGCCTTAGCAAGTTCATGCCAAAATGTGATTCCTTACCCAGTTACACTGCATAACACCCATTAAGCTCCTCCCTACCTCATTTCCTCTCAATCATCCTTCACTCCCATTTAACCCTTTCATCCCCCCACCCTCCTTACCAAACCCTCTTAATTCCCACTATTACTTCTGTCTACCCCCCACCTGAAGATTTCACTCGACAAATTGGTTTGTTACCAAACCCCATTTGTCAGAGAATGCTTAACACCAGAAGTAGAATTAATTAACTACAAAAGAATGTTGCGATATTCAGTGTTTAATGTTTAGTTTGTACAGAGTGATTATTTAATGTTTCATATGACTTTTGTTTCATTTTTTTTTCAATTTGTAAGAAAACATTTTACAAACTTTTATTCACAAAATGCTAATTTTTTTATTTATTAGTGTGTTTTGTTATTAACCTCTGTTACATTATAATGAGATTTTTGATAAATACAGTTTTAAACTTTGTTATAACAATTGCAAATCAATAGGTAAAACAAAAATATTGTAAATAATAATTACATTTGAACATTTTTATTTACAACTTAATGTATTTTATTATGCATTATATTGTCATCCATTTTAGGAAAAATTGTTTCCATTTTCTACTTTATATGGAGTTTATGACTTTTAAACTTAATTTTCAAATCTATTTGATAGATTTAGCAGGATTTCTGGCCAGATTTTTAAAATTTGAGCGAAATGTCTTTTTCAAGATGTTGTATTAACAGTCTGTGTTTATTTATAAAGGTGTACATGGTGGAAGGGAAGAGGCATAATTGAAAAGAGAGACTGTGAGAAGAAAAGGAAGGAGAGAGAATGGGGGGCAAAAGGAAGTAAGAAAGGAGACATGAAGAAGAGAAAATAGGAAGACACATTAGTAAAAGAAAATCAGTAAACTAAAATCTTGTACAAATGAGAGCTACTCAAATATATTATTAATCTAGTGACTGATGAGTGCTTGATATCTTTGGATACTAGGTTAACATATTATGAGATGGATTATACAATATGATTATATAATATTCTCTCATTTCACTTGGACTCCAGAGTCGACATTATGGCTTATAAACCTCATTATTAAATTATACACTCATTTAATATAAAGTATTATATTATACTGAATTTATTTAAAATAAATGTTTTATACACACACACACACACACACACACATATATATCTATATCTATATATATATATATATATATATATATATATATATATATATGTATATAATATGGATCTACTTTTGTTCACCAAAAGTACATTATTCGAATCTCAAAAAGCAGAACTCACTTAAGCGAAAGAGCAGTTTAATGAAAACACACTTTCATAAAACAGAAATAAGCAAAATTAAAAAAATATATATAAAATAAAATAAATACTAAAAATAAACTTTGCAGAGGGGCATGCCCCCCTGCACCCCACCACACCCCCTCTAATTATATATATTATCTCTGAGATTGCACTACAGTGGGGAATAGGATATATTTCCTTATCCTCATTATACCGTGACATATATCAAAAAGCCCCAACTGCTTTAAACCTTAATCTCCTGTTAAACATGTAAAAAAGAAATTAAAAACACCACACCTGTACTTCTTCAGGATCCTGGAACAGCCAGCAGATATTCGTTTATTTGTATATTGCAAAGGTGCATTTTCATTAAACTGCACTTTTGTTTAAGTAAGTGGACTCGAAGAGGTGTACTTTTGGTGAATGAAAGTAGACCCATATATATATATATATATATATATATGTATATATATATATATATATATATATATATATATCTATAAAACACTTTGGAATCTCAAAATATTGAAATGTTGAATTTCAGTATCTCAAGACCAAAGTGTCTAATCTGCAGATGCACAAAACTGAAGAATATCAAACCCTGAAATGTCGAACCCGCGGTATTGATGGTGCATTAGGTAAGTGTGGTGTTTTTAAAGGTTTTGGGGAGGGTTTTCATGTTTGTGAGTGTGTCGAGGAGTGTTAGATGTGGGTTAGGGTACGTAGTGCATGTGTGTGTTTGTATGTTTGGGTTGTTGTGCAGAGGTTGGTCTAATTGTGTTTGTGTGTGTGCTTTAACGGTCGTGGTTTTGAGTTTCGCGGTTTTGGTTTTCTGTTTTTTTGGTGTTTCGGCTTTATAGTCTTGAAATAGTGAAATTCGATATTAGACACAAAGCTGTTACCATAATTATATTTCTATTTTGTATAGCAGGGAATAATGTGCCAGCTTCTGTGGAGCTTGCTGAAGAAACAATTTTAAGTTATTTTTAAAACTAAATGAGTTATATTAATATTCTGTTATGCTAATTTCTACTTGCATTAGTATTCCTCATGATGTCCAGAAGTGTGACATCTTCCTTCATATACTCTTTTTATTTACTAGATGTGATCTTTACCATTTTTGATTGTTTTTATTTATTTGTTCTGTATATAATTATTACCATGGCTGGGTTGCCTTTGTTATACATTGCAGTATTTATTTACTAGGTGCACTAGTTAGATTTCTTAGAGTGATGTTTTGGTTAAAGTTCTTCTTGAAACTAGGAATCTACATGAGTCTAGGAATGACCTAAAATTGCTTTTTACATACAGCTGCACACAAAAATTTTATTTTAAACATCTATATAGCTTACTTTATTCTTACAAAAATGACCTATAATTGATTTCTGTATACAGCTACACACAAATATATTATTTTAAACTTATACTTTATTCTTACTATGTCAGCTTTTATCTTTTTTTGAAGTTGGCATTTTTAATTTGATCTTCATTGATGCCCGAAATCTGTGATTCAGAAAGGTTTACTACAATGTGTAAGCCTTATCTAATAAAGTTTATGCAAAATGATAAGCCTTTCTGATTCAAAGACCATGTTATGGCTATATTCATCCCCCACAGGGGACTTAATGAGGACAGCAGCCTCATTGGGGAAGCTGTATGCTTGTTCATTAGTTTAATGGAGTGACTAATTCTAATAACCCATGTGCTGTCCCATGTAAATGACAATAGCTCCCTATTAAGTCAACAAAGTGAATTAATCTGATGAGTTATGTGAAGACCTTTTTTTAATAGTGTTTAGCCATTCAATGCTATGACAGTAGTAGTGCTCTTGGAAAGTTCAGAAGATGCATGGGTATGTTTGTGTGCATTTGTGCCTTTATGAGCATGGATGCATGTCTGTGGGGGCATGAATGCACCTGAATATATCACCTGAATATGTGTGTGTGTGTGTGTGTGTGTGTGTGTGTGTGTGTGTGTGTGTGTGTGTGTGTGTGTGTCTGTGTGTGTGTATGTTGGTGTTTGCATAAGTATGAGTTTGCATGTATGCAGTTGCAGATACTACCGCAATTCTTGGACATAAAGTGTTAAACTCATATAATGATAAAAGCTGTATGCATTCATTGAAGATACATATCAAACCCACCCAAGAAATTCTAACAACTCTGGAAGACAGGAGTTCCAGTAGTCACGCAACAAAATGCAGTTAATTAGAAGAGTTTGCTGAACCCATAGAAAAACAAGTTTTTAATGATTTTAAAGAGAGATTAACAATCAATAAAGCAAATGGAACAGGACATTGTCTAGGCTGTTGTCTGAAAAGGTGAAGAAACATTGAGCATGACAGCTGACATTGTTTGGAGAGTGAAGGGATAATGATAAGGAATGCTTTAATCAGGTGAGTATACTGTTCTTTCAGGAAGCAGCACCAGGAGTAGTTGGTGGGATGCTTGTTCTGTAGATGAGATCACCTCTGCTATAAAAATGAACTATGTTCAAGGAGCAAGGCATGGAAGTGTAAAGTGAGTGAGATCTGTCCAGAAGTACTAAAGGTATTTGATGTTGAATGATAGGTTGTGGCACTACCTATGTACTGTTAAAGTGGAGTGATTTTCTCCAGTATCCTATAGAGATCTGCAAGGTATGTTGCAACTACAGAGAAAGATCAAGCCCTTCAGCTTGTGTTAAAAGGCATATGTGCAGTGTGCTAGAATGGACAGTTTATGTAATAGTTGAACATATGAATCATGAAAAGTAGGAATGTTTCTTTTACTGCTCTAGAACAGCAGATCAAATATTTCAGTGGATATAGGACTGGCCCTGGAGGCTCATAATTAGGACCTACATTACTTTTCAACTTCTGGAGAAGGCATATGACAGGGTGAGATGTGTTATGCAAGAAGTCCTAGAAGTATATGGGTTATTGTGTCACTGCCATTCAGTCAATGCAATTGAAGAGAAAGACTTATGTCTTAAGCCAAATTCATTATAAGCTAGCACATAGGATTTGTCTTCTCTCCCCTCCATTTTTTCATTTTCATTGAGAAGATTTGAATGTGTAGATAAAGCTTGCAGATTATCTCATTTAGGGATGTTAGCTTTGCATCATTTTATTTACTAATCTGTTTATTTATTTATTTGATTATTTATTTATTTATCTGTGGTAATTTACTTATCTGTGTGGACCCATTTCAGCTATAGCTGGGGAATTTGAGGTGTTAAAGAGTTATGGGGAGTAAGACCTTAATTACATACAGCAAAAACAAAACATTAATGATATATAAACACTTGAAATAATGTGACATACCTTTCCCTATTGAGTGTTACAGAAATTGTACACTGGAATAACTGATTAAACTGGGAAAGACAAAACATTTTTACTCGAGCATAGCAAAGGCATTAATGAAGAAACAGTAGCAAAACTGCAAATTTATTATATTGAATCCATCTTTTTTATTCACAATCATTTCATATATAACATGTAGCTTTCCAGTGGTGTAGATAAAGAGATTTCAGCTGGAGTTAAAAAGGAGCAGACTTCTCTTATCTGTCAATGACTTAGCAGATTAAGTTTACAGTACTGAAGAGATTTTGTTTCTAATATTCTGGGATTAAGAGACTGGCTTGTAGTCCTACAATAGGCATGGTGAAAGTTGACCATATCATTTTCTTTTTAAAATATTGGCACCTGTGGTGAGAGATCTTAAAGAGTATGGAGATAATTTGGGTTAAAAACTGAAGTATGTATATTGTTTTATGATTTTAAGGATAACCATTCGTAGGAAAATATCTAGACTTTCCTTTATATATATTTAGTGTGCATGACAGATGGTGATAAAGCTGTGCTCATATTTTAGAGAGAATCAAACACAATGGCTCTTCTTGCAAGAAAGTGACTGAAGGGTGTGTTCTTTTTTTGGTGAAATTGGAACAACGAAGAAGAAATCTATATTCAAGTTGTGGCAAGACAGTTGCCTACATTATGTCCGGGCAGCAATTAGGCATAATAAATGTGATGGAAAACATCCAACAGTCAAATATAATTTGAATGATCTTGGATTTTAGGAAGGTAACATGAGAAGTCATGTAAAGGGTTTTACAAGAAGTAGACCTATATATTTCCAAGTCTGAACAACTTTAATGTAATCATTCTAGAAGGACAGAATATTTGATGGAATAATATTTATGTTTAGAAGAATCAGCTTAGTCCAGTGAAGGATGTCCTGTTCCTTGTCAAGACAGGTGACAGAATTGGAAAGATCTTGTACAAATTCTGTTTTTATAATATAAAAGTTATTATCTACAGTGGGTAGGGCATAGGATATCTGCATGCATAAAAATGTTGGAAAGGTGATAGAAGGCCAAAAGTTAATAATATGGAAAAAATAAGAGGAGGGGAAGAAGGATGGACCCTTTGGACACATCAGAGATATGGTCAGCAAATGATGGCATGTGACAGTTGATCTTGACCTGGGGATCACTGTTAGAGAGGTAGATTTCAAATAGTTGATGGCTTCAAGGGCGAAGTAGCAAACTGCAGGGATTTAAGGAAATGGTGGAGACAGATTTGAAAGCTTTAATTAGATTAATAAAGACAGTCTTAGAAAGGAATCTGACTGTTGTTGTATACAGACATAATGAGAGATGATAGTGATTTGAGAACTTCTCTCAGTAATACACCCATGCTGTTATTTTGAGACAATATGGTAGATTCTAAGAAATGTAGTTCCCAAAGATAGGCAGTTTTTTCAAGATATTTGGCTAAGGAAATAATATTTGAAATTGGGCAGTTGTTAAAAGTGAGGATATGGAAGAATCTGAATAGGGAAAATATTTTCCTTTCAACAGGCTTGGAAAGCTGCTTTGGCAAACAGATTGGTTGAGAAGGTTGCAGAAAAGTTACAAATGTAATCCTTTCATATTTTGAGGAACCATTTATAATTACCACCTGATAATGGTTGGTTATACATGAAAGGTTTTATCTAGTCACTTTGACGTTTTTCTTAGGGAGAATTTCTTTAAGTGGATGGGTTGGTATAAGAGCCAGGATTAGTGAAATAGGTGAGTGTGGCTTTGGAGTGAGAGTTTTGTGGTTGCAATGAGAATATGGATTTGAAGTCATTGGGCGAGAAGGGAGAGTTTGACTGGTAGATTTTTTTCAGTTGCCTAGGATACTATTAAATTCATGCCAGAAGTATTCTGGATTTGAGAGGAGGGCAGATTGGTTAGTTCTATGATGCAAAGCTTTTTATTTATTTATTTTATTTTACATTTGTTGACCAGTTATGTCCGAATGAGCTGAAGAGCCCTTTTTCAATGGAGGCCCGGGAAGAAAAGCTCCATACATTAGACTGTTTTGACATTTTAAAAACAATTAATAACAAAACGATAATATATAGTTCATACAATACAAGAACAAAATATTTTCAGAAATGAATTCAGTGAGAATAAAAAGTACGAACTTAGGACATTACTTAGTGTAAGAGAGATCATAGTAAAACATTGCAAGAACATTTTCAATAATGTGGTTCTAACAGAATAAGATGTATAAGCTTAGGGCTTTATGTAGACTCAAAAAAACAAATAGATACCAGAACAGCCAACCATATAACAAAAAACTAAATCTGTTCCACGTCAAACATATATGATGCACTGGCACAAAATAAATAAAAATGTCTCTTTATTCCACAACAGATTATAACAGGTTAAGCGCTTTCATCTATTTACTATAGACTTCTTCAGAACACTCTTAATTCAAAAAACTCAGCTTAAATACATTTACCAATGACTCATTTCCATTTCATAATTAATACAATTAAACCTTAAAGTGCACAGTGCATACTTCCCTTGCCCAATGTCTTATTAAAGATTACATAATAATAAAATCTTTTACAAATATATAATAAAATAATATAATAATATACATATAATCTTAATTACACAATTAATAAATAATACATATTTCCTCATATATTTACACTTTATAGTGTCATCTAGTTGTACCCTGAATAAAATATATTTTCTTCTCCATACTTGTATGTATAAAAAATGAAAAATATGTTGTAAAATTATGTACTGCATACAATAAAAATCACCATACATAATGATATCTATTAACCTATCCACTATTCTCTAAAATGGGTTTAATAGATATATGGTCATTGATACCTGGGAATACTGAAGCATTCAATTTGATCTGCCACCTTGCCTCTTTCTCCCTTAATTTTTTCTTAATATTACCACCCCTAGGGTTATCTTTAATGACTTCTAAGATGTCAAAACAAAAGGATGTACAGTTCTTATTGGCTTCTAAATGTCTCCATAGTGCATTATTACTGTCCTTCTTTCTTACGCTATAACAATAATCATATATTCTATTTCTCAAGCATCTATCCATTTTTCCTACATAAAAACAGGGACAGGATGTGCATTTTGCTAAGTATACTAAATGTCTAGTCCTGCAGTTGCCCTTTTGGAATTTAACTACTGTACTATCGGTATTTTGTAATGTGATGGTGGGGGTACTGATGATTAGATTACACTGGTTACAGGTACCACACTTCGTGGTACCTTTCATTACCTTGTCAGTGTTCATCCGTGTTCTTTTCCACTCTAACATAAATTTTATGTTGTTACCATTCCTTGATACAAAATTTGTCTTCTCCCCCACTGACTTCAATACATTACTGTCTGTCTTTAAAACATTCCAATTTTTCTGTATTATTTTTTTAACCTCACAACAATAAGGAGCAAATTGCAGGACACAAGCCTTTCTGTATTCAATACACTCATGGTTGTCATTATCCCTACTCAAACCCCCTCTATGTCTGGGTCCTGTACCAATGAGGGGTTTGTACTTTTTCCCCCACTCTTCCTTCACATATTCAGTAATATCTCTCACCATCCCCAGAGGATATCCCCTACTTTTGAAGAAACCTCCAATCAACTCTAATTCAGTTAGTAAATCCATATATTCTGAAGTCATCCTCGCCGCCCTAATACACTGACCTTTTATGATGCTCCTTTTTTGGCTATAAGGATGGCAGCTTGTATATTGTAAGTAGGAATTACTAAAAGTGTCTTTCCTGAAGACATTGGATTTAAACTTCCCATTGTTCACTGAGATACGAGTATCGAAATAGGGTATAGATTTTCTCTCCACATTAAAGGTGAACTTTAAATAGTCAGTCCTAGTGTTTAAATATTCCTTGAACTCATTTAGCTTGTTACTGTCCCCTTTCCATATTAAAAAAATATCATCCAAAAATCTAAAGTAACATGTTATGTTAATGAACCATTCTGTATTAATAATATACTCAGTTTCCCAATCAACCAGAAACAAGTTAGCAAATATGGGGGCACAAGCCGCCCCCATAGCTACCCCTTTTCTTTGTATATAGTATTCACCTTCATACATAATATAATTATACTTTAAAACAATATCCATAAATTCTAATATAAGGGAAGTTTTATCCCAAGTTAAGTCGCCATAGTTCCTAATACTGTTACAAAACCTTGTCATTCCTTCCTCTTGAGGTATACTTGAAAATAGATCGACTACGTCTATTGTAACTAACCAGATCTCATTTGTAACCATTTCTGGCTGTAATCTTTCCAAAAAATCCCATGAGTCAATCACAATATGTTTTATTTTGCTATAAATAGGCTTTAGCCAAACATTAATTACCTTCCCAAAGGGGAAGGATTTAGATTTATTCCCAGAAATTATGGGTCTGAATGGTGGATCTTCCCAGTCTTTGTGCACTTTAGGAATACCCACAATAGTACTAATAATAGGATATTCCACTTTTAAAAATTCGTACAACTCCTTATCTATCCTGTCATCCACCAATAAATCTTCCAAGAACAAATCAATTTTATGGTATCCAATGTTCACTTCATTAAGGGAAGATATATCGTAATTTCCTGAATTTAATAAAATACTATTGATCTTATTAACATAATCTTCAGTCCCATACATCACCACCCCACCCCCTTTGTTGGGTTTCATGATCCTAATACTCTTGTTGTTTTGTATTTCTTTCAATAAGTTGGATTCATTTCTACTCAAATTAGAATTCCCTACTCTTCTTTTCCTTCCAATTTCATAAATTTCATATATTACCAATTTCTCAAAAATAGCTAGAGTATTGTTCAAAGGCGGTGTGAATACACTTTTCTTTTTGAACACAGACCCATAAGTTCCCTTATTACCATAAAACAAACACTAAATTCAGTTTCCTCAAGTACTTTTTAAAATCCACAATGTATTCTACTACACTGAAATCATTATTAGGAACAAATTTCATCCCTTTGGAAAACAACGAAAAATAATCTTCTGTAAGTTCAATGTTGGTATAGTTATAAATATTGAATTCACCATAACTACTAATAATGTTAACAATTTTTAATTCTTTCTCAGTTGGTTGTGATTTTGATTTTGATTCCTGTACCCCCCTTGTCTTCCCCCATAGTTTGAACTCACATTTCTCTTCCCTTGGTGTTGTTCGCTGTGTATTTTCCCCCATCTTATATCTTCCTCTAAAAATCAAGGGTGGGGGGCATTCTTTGTTGTCCATCTCCTTTATAATAATTCCTATTATTAAATTTCTGAGGTTGACCAATTGCACCTGCCTGGTACATCTTTTTAATGTTGTTGTTACCTAAATCCCATCTGTATGCATTCCCCTTTTCATATTGCTCTAAATCTCTTTTCAACTTTTTACATTTCCTTTCATACTGCTTCATAATTTGATTTTCTACCCATGTGTACTGAGTGTTCATATACATAGCACATTCCTCAAATAATAAATCATTCTCAATGATGTCATTAATTTTACACACTACTTATACATAAAGGAGGTAACTCCACAGACATAACCAATTTTAGAACGTTTCTGACTACTGAAGCTACAATCACTCTCTCTCATGCTTACCTCCTACCTTCTCTAATTCGGTAGTAAGAATACAAATTTTCTTGTCATTACACATGATAATAAACCTCATAAAGGTAAACCCAAAATTGTCAAACATTTTGGAACATTCTTCAATATTACCATCATCCAAATCCACACCCATCGGACATTTGAAAAATCTTAGCCCCATCGGGACTATAGCAGTGTCCAAACATTTCTTCAGATACATATTTTCAAGCTGAATACTCTTAAGCACTTTTAATTTTTTACCAAAATCATATATATAGTCCTTAAGAGTCTTATTTTCATTCCCATCATTCTCATTTTTATTCTTATTCTCTCGCCTGAATCCTCCATTAAAATCGAAATCAGCTACTAAAAAGTTATTAAACTTGTACTGCAATCCCGAGCCTGCTGATTTATGAAAATGGGAATTGAACACAGTACCTGTACGCATGGTGTTCGTTCCCATAGCGTATGTTCTTTTGGGTGCTGTCCATTTTGGTTTCGCACCCGATATGACGTACTCGGCCTCCGATCCACATCCTTCAGTGTTCGGGGGATGGCCAACACCATCAATATCCCCCTGATGGGATCCATAAGAGTCCACTCTCCTTCTCTAGTACACCATTCCCCTGCCCATTAGGTGGGGATCCAGCATTTCCGTTCACTCGTTGCATACGCGATGATGTCATTCTCTGCTCGGTCCTTCCATTGGGGTCAGGCTGACTAATAAGTTCCAGTAAATGCGTCAATTCTCCCCTCATAATGGCCATTTCAGATTGTAGTCCCTGTATATCATCCTTCTGTGGGGAAAAAATGGCTGGGAGTTCGTCAAGGGAATCCATGCCACCACTAAATCGACTCAAAAAAACAAGTAGATACCGGAACAGCCAACCATATAACAAAAAACTAAATATGTTCCACGTCAAGCATATATGATGCACCGGCACAAAATAAATAAAAATGTCTCTTTATTCCACAACAGGTTATAACAGGTTAAGCGCTTTCATCTATTTACTATAGACTTCTTCAGAACACTCTTAATTCAAAAAACTCAGCTTAAATACATTTACCAATGACTCATTTCCATTTCATAATTAATACAATTAAACCTTAAAGTGCACAGTGCATACTTCCTTTTATGTAGAGTATTAGATAACATATTTTAAATGTTTTTGTTAGAAAGTATGTGTATTATTAGAGAACATATTTTGAAAGTTTTGTTAGTATGTGTACTATCAAATGAACCACAAAGGTGTTAGCAGATCAGGTGGAGGAGTTAAGTTATAAGGATTTGTGAGGAGAAGCAGAGAGCAGGGGGTGTGTTGTCTATTAGATGGGGGGAAATAATTTAGGGAGGGTGAGTACAGTGGCAAGTCCAGTGACATTTTAGAAACTCTTTGGTGGCACTCTTAAATTGTTTAGGATGTGTGAGGGTTCTAATTTTAAGAGGGGTTTATTCCAAGCCATAGAAGGATGGTAGCTGTATATGTTGCAACCGGATTTAGTCTTGGGTTTGTAGATATGTAGTTGGTCTTGGGTAGAGCTCCAGAGGGATCTGGTTGGAGAATAGTGGGAGATGGGGGGTAGACCTGGATAATAGGAGGGCTGGTATAGGATAGAGTGGATGATCTGAAGCTGAGAGAGAAGAATCTGGTGGGGTAGTTCTAGCTAGTTTAGGTGTTTTAGAGAGAGAGAGAGTGATGGGATTTGTATGGCTGTTGGGCAGAAAATCTAGCTACCTTGTTGTAAGACTTTAGTTTTGTTAGTAGCGCGGAGTTGAGATTTGTGAGGATTTGGGAGCGATACATTAGAGAAGGTAGGAGGTAAGCATGAGAGAGAGTGATTGTAGCTTCAGTAGTCAGAAACATCTTGTTTCTGTACAGGATCCCTAGTTTCTGGTATTTTTTTCTGATACAATTATTAACATGTAGATCAAATTTAAGTTGATCGTCAATGGTGTCGATCATCAAAGAGTTTTTGTGCTGGATTCCACTTCAACGGGAGTGTTATTATGTGACAGTATGGAGAAGGAGGTTTTGATGTGATTAGCATTTTTAAAAAGAAAGAGTAACGGTTTGTTTTTGGGGGGTTGAAAAAGAGCTGGTTATTGGTGAGCCAGGTTTCAAATGAATTAAAGGATTGCTGGGTAGCTGATAAGAGCTGAGAGGGAGAGTTGGCAATGGTGATGACTGTAGAGTCATCAGTATATTGAACTAGGGTAGACTGAGGCAAGAGGTATGGAGTAGATTTGTAAATATATTGAAAAGTAGTGGCCATAGAATAGATCCTCGGGGAACCCCCATTTTAACTGGGAGAGGAGGGGATAGTGCAGAGTGCCATCTCACTGATTGCAACCTGTCAGCGAGGTAGCTGGAGAACCATGCAATAGTATCAGGGGAGAAATTAAGGTTATACAATTTATCCAACAGAAGAGAGTGAGAGACTGTGTCAAACTCTTTGAGAGGTCTAAGAATAGGCAAGATATAAGTTTGTGGTCATCTCTAGGTCTAAAATTGGTTATGTCTGTGGAGTTACCTCCTTTATGTATAAGTAGTGTGTAAAGTTTTTTCCAGATAGAAGGAATTTTGGATTTTGAGATGGAGCGATTGATTAGGATAAAGAGAGAGAGAGAGAGAGAGCACAAGAGAGTCAGCTGTTATCTGAAGGAAATCTGAGAGGATATCAACAGCTGACAGTGAGCATGGTTTTAGCTTGGAGAGCAGGGATTTGATATAACAGGTAGTAACAGGTTTAAAGGGGAAAGTAGGAGCAGGGTTAGTAGTTATAGCAGAATCAGAGGAGATTTGAAGGTTAATTTTAAAGGAGTTAGGATTAGGGTTGATTAGATATAGATTCAATAAAGTAGGTATTGAATTTGCTGGCTGTTTTTTCAGGTGTTCTGTCTGGACCGGGATTAAGGGAGCTTGGATTACCAAGGTGTAGTGTTTGGTTTATAGCATTCCAGAATTTTTTAGGGTCTACTTTTAAAGCTGTTGGAGGATTGTAATAGAAGTCTTTTTGTCCTTATTAGTGATGTTTTTTTTTTTGTCTGATTTCTGAGTTCTTTATATTTTTGCAGGTCTACAGGGAGTTTAGTTTGTGTCCATTTTGTCCAGGACCTGTCCCTAGCTTTCATAAAGGTGCAGGTAGTTTTTGATAGCCATGGAGATATGTTAGATTTTATGTGTATTTTATGGACGGGAGTGAGTGAGTTTAGGATGCTAAGGAAGTTTGAATTAAAAGTTTGGACTGCTTCATTAAGTGGAAGTTGGGAGAGGAGTGTCCAGTTAACTGTAGAGAGGAGAGCATTAAAAGTTTCGGGATGGAAGTTTGATAGTTTGCAACAGGTAATAAATCTGTGTGAGTTAGAGTAATGGTGAGTATATCTAAACATTTTTATTGGGGGAGTGATCACTCAGTCTCTTTGGTAGGATTTCTGCATTGTGGTATTTAGAGATTAGGATCCAGTCTAAAAGGGTGCTAGTTGTGTGTGAGTTATTACTATGGGTTGGTTGAGTGATTAGTTGGGAGAAGCCATATAGGTTGATGTGATGTGGAAAGTTAGAATTACTAAGCATTAACCAGTTAATGTTTACATCCCCAAGAAGGATGGTTTCATTGGGAATGTGAAGGGAAAATTAGGAGACAATGGTATCCAGCAAAGGAATGTTATCTCCTCGTGGAATATAGATGGCTGCCACTGTATTAGTGGGGTAATTGTTGAGTTTGATGTTAGCTGTCAGTAATTCAGCTGGTGGAAATAATGGGATAGGTTGTATGGTACTTGTAAGTGTGAGGTTGTTTCAGTAGACAATAGCAACTCCACCGCATTTTGTTTTGGCGATCCAGGTGAAGTATATTATATCTGGGGGGAGAATGTCTTTGTCTAAGTTTTTGGGTTTTAGCCAAGCTTCTGTTAGGGAGATGACATCTGGGTTGTGGTTAGATATCCATGCATGAAATTGGAAATTGGCTTACTTTGTTAAGAATGCTTCTGGTATTGATGAGTAAAAGGACAGATGTTTGTATAGAATGGGTGACTGGCCTATGTATGTTGAGGTATTGAGACTGGTAGTGGGGGTGGAAGTTGGTCCTGGGTTAGGATGTATGTCTCCTGATAGAAGCAGGAATTTAGGGTAGTAGTTGAGTTTAATTTTTAGTAGATAGTAAGTGAGGTATTTTGTTTTACTTTTGGTTGATGAGGAGTGGGAGGCAGGAATTTTGATTCTAGGAAATAGGATATTCATAGGAAAGATAGATGCAGAGACTGCATTAGATAGCTGAGGAAAAGGGAAGAAGCTGTTTGTGTGAGGATTTGTGAGATCTTTTAGAAATGGGGATAATGTGTGGTATATGATGTAAGGGTGAGAAGGAGAAATAGTGGAGGCAGAATTAGAATTGAGAGGGTTGATATATTCATGGTTAAGTGGAAAAGTATTTTAGGCTGGAGTAATAGGTGAATGAGTATATTATAGTAGGGTTGTTTGACTGAGGTGTTGAGAAATGTGGATAAATATGTAATATGTCTAGGAGTTGGAGTTGGGGGAGCCATTGGAGGGTAGTTAGTTTTGTATAGGGAAGGAGAGGAGAAGGTTTTAAGGTTATGCTGGGAAAGATAGGAAAAGCTGGGGCTTCAGGGTGGGAGGGACAGAATGGTTAGGTATAAAGGAAATTATATGGGAGGTGGATGGGAATTGGAGTGGGAGGGGAGTGAAGTGAGCCCGAGCGCAGCAAGGGTGAATGGAGTGGGGCTACACCTACAACAGAGGATCATGCAGAAAACAACCAGTTAGATGGTTCAGATTTCAGGAGAAGTTTAAGCTAGATTGGCGAGTAAAAAGTATGTTCAGTTCTAATAGATGGGTTAGGTTGATTTGAATTGGGAGCTTTGGAGACAAGGCAAGAGTAAGCAAATAAAACCTTTAAACAATGGCCTTTAAAGGACATAAAAACAGTTAAAATGTGAGTCAGGAGTGGGAAAAATAAGAGGAAAAGCAGGGCAGGAAGTGGTAGTTGGTGTCTGTGATAACATTCTCACCAGTGGGATTTTTTCCCGATAATACAACCAGTGTTTTATAATACAGGTTAGCGTAGAATAGTAAGTGTATTAAAATTAAAAAATTTGTCGATTTTAAAAATGAATGTGTTGTTGCACAGGGTTATGTAGGATAATACAGATTAATACAAAGATTTAGATGGGTTTTACTTCCAGGAGGTACCTGCTTTTCTCCCAAATTTTAGAAGTTGTGAAAGATTGGGGGTCATCCAGTATTCACTGTGAATGTTCCTGAGACTGAACAATTTGAGGAAAAGGTTTATTTCAGAGAGTGAGGAGAATATCTGCCAAAAATTGGTGTATTGCATGCAATGAAGGGAGAAATGTAGGAACTCTCATCTGTCTTGACTAAGTTATTGCTAAGTAAAACAATTTACGAAGATAATCTGTTTCTAGTAATGTAAGACAGGGTGGAACTTTTTGGCATTTTGGGTACATTTAACATATTAGAATGTTGCAAAATAATTAATTGGCCAGTAATTCCTAAGGGCAGGTAGAATAACCTGTATGTTGTGAATTTTGTGAAATGCTTTAGTAAGAATGTATTTGAGAAGTATATCATTGTTTAAGGTGAAAACAGACCCCGGGATTCATGAACCTTGCGCCAGGTGCCAGCATAGCGTCGGCGTTATAACGCCAAATATGGCTGCTTAGCGATTCAGGTATGAATGAATTCCACGCACTACAGCGGCGCGGACCGTCCCCGCCCGGCGTTGGTATGCAAAACACACTGTGTGCGGTATTGCACCATGCAAATGAGGGCAAATAGCGATCCACGAAGTGGCACAGGCGTAGCGTAAGGGCACGGCAATGTAAACCAAAAAAAACGGTTTACATTTACCCAAACATACCGGAGGAGTCATGGAAGGCTGTCAAAGTCAGGTATCATATAGGTGCAATATGCCAATGTGGAAAGGCACCGAGAATGTCCAAAGAAAATATGCACAAAATGTAAAAATGACATAAATGGCACGTATGTAGAAAGAACAGCAGACCCCGGGATATGTGCACAGAAGTTGCAAAGCAAGTTTGCTAAAG
>NC_056735.1:1992833727-1992853727 GCF_019279795.1 Protopterus annectens
CCCAAGGTTTTAAAGGAGGTGTCAGTCCATGTGGCCTACACTGTCAAAGTATGTGCTATCGTTCCCTCTTTGCCAGGGCGTAGGCATATTGGTGCGCCTCCGTCTACCTACTGGGGCTGGCACAGCGTGTTCATGGCGCTGAACGCCCTGTGCCTGTGCTTGCCTTGGCAGTTGTGGCGGGCTTGGTGGCCCTACACCATTATGTCCCTGCAGCAGCTGTTTCCGAGAATCATATTGTGTAGCATACAACATACTATGAATATGTGGGCACATGTGCCTGGAGAGTACTGCAAGGCTCCACGGATGTATCCAAGCACCGGAACCGTGATTTCAACATCCCAAACACGCTCTATGATTATTCTGGTTTGTGCGTGTGCCTCATTATAAGCGTTCTTGCATGTGTGTGTGTGCATTTCTGATGGGTGTCATCAGCCACGGCTCCAGTGCATAGCCAGCATCCCCACAAGGTGACCTTGTGTGATGTCCCCTGGCGAATACCTGATACAGCTGTGAGGCATGCCAGATATGGGAGTCGTGGAAGCTTCCAGGGCTGCCAGCACACACATCCATGATAATGCCCTGCACATTGCACCACGACCTGGCAATTGATGGAGGGGTATCCCTTGCGGTTTATGTAGCATCTACCCTGCTCCCGGCGGTGACTTGATTTCTATGTGCGTACAGTCGATCGCACCCAGTACCTCCGGGTATTGTGCCACACGGTGGAAGCAGCATATTGCTAGCCAACTCCTCCTGAGATCTGGGGAAGTTTATATACTCATGGGCATGTCGTAACATGGCATCCAGGAACTGGTGTAGTACCCTAGATGCTGATGCCTGTGAGATACCCATTATATCCCGGTTGGCCTTTGAAAGGTACCTGTAGCCAGTATTCGCAAGCTCACACATACCTTTGTGTCCACTGGGATGGGCTCCCCTCTGTTGTCTCTTGTTCTCAGGCGTGGCCAGCACAGCTCCACTATTTGCTGTAACGTGTCCCTGTCCACCCTGTAGCACTACTATCTCCAGGTCTTGCAGCCCTGGTAGGTCACCCTTGGTCTGAACACTCTCCTTCTCCTGTGAGGCCTACGGTAGTTGTTGGCACCGTCCTCCGCAACTCCGTCTGTCTCTGCCACATACCTATGCATCACGGCCACGGCGGCACCCACCATATACATATTAAAAGTTCCCCGTGTGTTTACACCCTACGGTGCGGCGTTTGGGAAATTGCGCTGTGTGTTGTGTGCATTCACACTTTATACTGTTGTGCTGTATACCCGGTGATGTCATTGGGTGTGTCTGTGCAGCCGTATCCATGGATTATTTTCGGTGTTTTACGGTTGCAACTGCAGCGGTATTGCCTTTAGTGTTACATTACAGTTGCCTGCATTGGCTTAGCTTTGCATCTTACATTACTGCATCCTGCAGGCACATGGCATTTGATGCATTTTATCTGCAAACGCAGTTATGCTACCTCTGTACTTGGCTGTGCTATTTCGGTTCTTTGCTCTTTGCATTTCTACTACATCCCCTACTATCTTTGCATTCATATGCCTCCCCTTTCCCGTTATGCAGGAGTCTGCATACAGAGTTGTCGGCTGCCGCGTTTGCCCTTCCTGGATTGATTGGTGTTGATTGCTCATTACGGCTCCAATTACACTGCTTCCGCATTTCCTCATATTCTCCGCATTACCTTCCTATATCCATGATTGTTGACGGGGAGGCCGTCACATGACTGGGTTGGGGAACATAGTCATCCTCGTGCACATGCATCTGTGCGCGCATTATGTACTCTCAGCGCATCTATTTCCTCACACGCCGGTCCTGCTGCTGTGATGTGCATTGTACAGCCCAGGTTTGCTGGCCTCCAATATGCTTCCTCCTACAGTGGCACACCCCTCTGCGATTGACATGTATCTCGTGTAGGCCACTCCTCGGTGTAGTATCGCTGCGCCATTTGCTCCATCCTTACACCGGCGCCAGCTTTGCGATTCACTATTATCTGCCTCATTTGCATGGCATTGACTGCTAATACATGGTTACGGCGCGAACACTGCCACCACTCCTTGACAACCCTTGCGCTGGGGTTGAGGCTTTCCATACATACTATGGTGTGTGGTGGCTGTACAGCTGATGTGTATTATACAGCTCTTTTAGGACATTGTCATATTATTTCATTGCTTTGCACCTTCTGTACACATATCCGGGGTTCTGCTGTGGTTTCTACGTACATGACATTTTGTCATTATTTACAGTTGTGCATGTTTTCTTTGGACATTCTCGGTGCCTTTCGCCTTTGGCATATTGCACCTGTATGATACCTGACGTTGACAGCCTTCCGTTACTCCTTGGTCTTGTTTGGGTAAATGTAAACCGTTTTTTTCGGTTTACATTGCCGTGCCCTTACGCTACGCATGCCCCACTTCGTGAATCACTATTTGCCTTCATTTGCATGGTGCAATACCGCACACAGTGTGATTAGCATACCTACGCCGGGGGCGGCGCAGGTCCGGCGCACGCCGGTAGTGCACGTGGGATTGCTTCATACCTGAATCGCTCGGTGGCCATATTTGGCTTTATAACGCCGACGCTATGCTGGCGCCTGGCGCAAGGTTCATGAATCCCGGGGGCTGTGTCTGTTGCTGCAATGAAACTGAAAGATAACATCTTTTTATGGCCTGGCCATAAAGGAATTTAATTTCAGCTATTTTTCTGAAGTTAACCTCCTGTATTCCAGTTTCCGTTATTAAAATATACATTTAAACAGTTACAATAGCGCATGTGCATTTCTGTTTTTTTGCAGTATGGTACACTGTGGATACATTTTTAAGCTCAGTACTTTTTCCACAGACGTGTCGGTGCAAACAAGTTTGATATACACCTGGCATACAGTTCTAATACATTTGTAACACAAGTATCTTATATAAATCATGTTGATATTCACAAATAACATATAATTATTTACAAAATTCCAGATAGCTGTGCTGGCAATATCTCCTTTTGTCACGGAGGCATTCATTATTTTAGCATGTGTTTTGTTATTTTCAAAGAAAGGTATCTTCTAAATGTTTTAATGACCTGCCTTCTCCTGACTTCTAGTTTCTGTGGAAAGGATTAGTAAATGCAGTTATTCAGTCTTTTTTGAGCTGTTAATTAGCTTAGCCAGTGGCTTTTGTCTTTGCCAAACAGTAGTACTTCACAGATTTTAATACCTGCTGCTACTTTTGTAGAAAGCAGTATGATTCAACTCACAGACATTACTACATGGAGTTCTCTATCCATTGCATTTTATGTTATTTAGTGCCTGCTTTGGAATCCACATTGAATGCATTTTGTAGTACAGGCATTGCATCTTGCTAAATTACTGGATTTATTCATTGTCAGTTTCTTTTGCTCTATGTATTTTAACAACATGTGCAGTTTTTTCTTATTCAAAATGAGGATGAAAGCATTTTATAATTGCGTCTGGTAGTACCGTTCTCCAAAGAATTATACATTTTTTTTCTATTACTTTCGCCACCTATTATTTTTTGTGCTGAGTTTTGCATTTCCAAGTAGAGCTGCAGTCTGTTGTTTCATTAGTTTAGTTATTAGTCCTACATGCTATGATCCATATTTCTGTACTTGCAAAATGACAGAACTGCTATTTTATTTGAGCTGTATCACATACCTCTCCTTCATATCACCACAGTAAAATAATGAAAGCTAAATGTAATATTTTCTTTAGTGCATGCCCTTGACTGACTCCTCTACTTGCTTTGCAACAGTTTCAAATAGTGAGATTCCCATGAGTGATGCTTTCATACCTTGTATTGCATGTCTGCAGTTCATTCCTAATGCTACTATCTGCAACATTATCACCATTATGTTATGCATCACTGCCTTTCATTTTGTCCTGATCAAAATTCACTGTTTCTTGACTACCTTACCAATTATATCCATATATTTCTGAGCCCCTTATTTTCTTTGCCAATCATTCTAAATATAATGCAAATAGCAAAGGAGAGAGGACATCCTGTCTGGCTCCTCTATTCAACCAGTGATTATCAGAGATGACCCCCACCCACTTTAGTTTTCACCTGTAATCCCTCATATATCCTCCTAATCAACCTTATAATTTTATCAGGGAAATGAAAATATTTCCATTGCTCTGCTCTTAAAGTCCCAGCCTACTCTGTCAAATGTTTTATCTGCATCAGTATTTCCTTATATTCTGCTTCCCTTTGGCTCATCATTGTTCTGTTAATGTTGTCAAAGGTTTGCCTCCCTTCCACCAAACCACATTGATCCATATCTATCAATTTTTGGCATCACTTTTGTCATTCTTTTAGCCATCATTGACATAGACACTTTATAATCATGGTTCAGTATTGAAATGGGCTTGTATAAAGCTGGTTCTGATGGATATTTACCCTCTTTAGGTATTACAGCTGCCACTACTTTCTTCCAGGATGCTGGCAATTTTCCTCCTCCTAATATACTGTTTAACAAAACCTTCCAGATCTTTATCGTTTTTTTTCTTTTCTAAATTCCAAACTTTCCAGGAATACCATCTATTCCTGGGGACTTTCCTGTAGATTGTACATTACCATTGTTATCTCACCTCTCCCTATCCTAACTGCTCACCTAGTACTTACCTATGAACTGGAGAATATGCCTGGATAATGAATCCAGTGTGAAACTAGAATAAAAATGCCCCTAGTACCTTAACAACCATGACCTACAGTTTATCAAAAGTTATTTATTTTCATTTGGGAAAGTTTTCTTTTTTCTAAGGCTCTCCCAAATCATGTTACATGTGAAAAAAAGTATAGTGTAAGCCAACAGTGATGCTTCATGTACAGAGAAGTGGTCAGACATGGCACACTGCCAAAAATCATTCAATATTTCCTCAATTACCCACTTAGTCTCATTGCAGAGGCATAGTAGATTTGGAGCTTATCCTGGCCAGGGTTCCAATGAACTGCCAGACACATGGACACACAATACAGTAAGAGCAAGTGAAGAAGTGTAATTTTACCACGCATTATGTGATTGGATATGTGGGAAGAACTGCAGTACCAAAATTCACAGGCAGATTGTACAGATTCAGATAAAGTGCTACCGTTTAGAACTGAGCTGGGGGCATAAGTATTGCAAGGTGGTAATGTTGATTACTTCATGACTGTGCTTTTTAGGATAAAATTAGCATGTAGCTAATGTGAAGATTCTGGTCCTTCAGAATAAGCTAAGTAAAATACTGTTTTCATTCAAAATCCCATGACACAGGTATAATATACTCAATAAGTGATCGAGAGCAGGCTTTAGCACTTCATTGATGCCAAATGAAACATTTCCTCTAGTAATCCAGTTAATTTGTCTTTGCCTGCATAAGAACTTCACTGACACCAAATGAAACATTTACCCCAGTGATCCCTTGAGTACTTTGTCCATGTCTCCATAAGCAGTCAACTGCCATCAAATGCAGCACTTCCTCCAATGATCCCAGGACAAGCACTTTTACTAAGATCAAATGAACCATTTCTCCCAAATACACATTCAGTAGTTTGTCCATGTAGGTCCAAGAACTTTACTAACATCAAATGAAATATTTCGCCCAGCGATCCATTTCATAGTTTGTCCATGCCTGAAAAAGTACTTCACTGACACCAAATGAAACATTTCCACCAACGATCCCCTCAGTAGTGTGTCCATGCCTGCACAAGAACTTCACTGGCACCAAATGGAACATTTCTCCCAACGATCCCTTCAGTAGTTTCTCAATGTGTGTCAATGCACTTCACTGACAGCAAAAAGACCATTTCTCCAAAACAATCCCTTCAGTAAGTTGTCTGTATCTGCACGAGCATATCACTAACACCAAATTAAGCATTTCCCCTGAAAATGTGCACACAAAACTTCAGTGATGACAGAACAAATAATCTCCTCAAATGAACCCTTTTGTAGTTGGTCCATTATTGCTGAAGTCATTTGCTGGCACCAAATAAAACATTTCCCCCAACAATCAGTAGTATGTTTATATCTGTACAAGCACTTTTACTAACACCAAAAGAGACATTTCCCCCCAAGACCTTTTCAGCAGTTTGTCCATGTCTGCACAAGTACTTCACTAAATCAAACATTTCCCCCAGCAATCCTTTCAGTACCTTTTCCATAAATGTCCAAGTACTTCTCTGACACCAAATGGAACATTCCCACCCAATGATCCTTTCAGTAGTTTCTCCATGTTGCACAAGCACTTCATTGATACCAAATGAAAATATATCTGCCTTCAGTAGTTTCTCCATGTAGGCCCAAGCACTTTACTAACATCAAATGAAACATTTCCCCCAATGATCCCTTTAGTCAAGTGGTCGAGAGGTATGCAAACCTCTTAATTATTGCTGCCACTGCTGAATCAATCTTAAGGCCCATCCCCCAACCCCAAAACACAATTTTGGATCAGAACATGCATGGTAACACAGATCCTATTGTTCAAGCAACTTTGCAATTTCTATCTTGAGCTGAGAGGCTGAGAGGTATGCAAACCTCTTGACTGCTGCTGCCAATGCTGAATCACTTTCACTCTTCACATTTGTGTGTGTGTGTGTGTGTGTGTGTGTGTGTGTGTGTGTGTGTGTGTGTGTGTGTGTGTGTGTGTGTGTGTGTGTGTGTGTGTGTGTGTGTCTGTGTGTGTACACACACACACTTTTTTATGGGTTTTTTTTTTTTTTACTTTTACACTCGCTAACAAAAGTTTGTCTGTGCCTAGGTATACTGGCCACTGAAACATTTCAGCAGTATAAGGGAGATGCCATAGGAGTATCCCAGGCAGCTGTCATTCAAATTCTCTTGCATTTCCTGGCAGCAATGTGCTCCAAGGTGGATGATTACATCCACTCACCAGCAACAGTCATGGGTTAAAGAACTGCCATGCTACAGTTCTATGCTATAGCCATTTTCCCCTGCATCCTCAGTGCAATAGACTGCACCCACTTTCCATTTAAAACACTTGATGTACCTCATGCAGAACTGCACTTAAAAAGAAAGAGGTTTCAGGTGTTGTGCTCAGCAGATCCCTCATTACTAATATCATGCTGACACAATCTGGTAGTGTCTATGATGCTGCAATATCAGAAGTAAGTGGTCTGAGGGCTGCGTTCCAATGTGGTGAAATAACTGAGGTACTACTAGTCATTAAGTACAGGAACACAGCTATGATGTAATCAGAAACCACACCTGTCAACATTAAGCATGAGGCAACATATGTCCTGGAGGTATGATTTGAGGCCAGTAACACTGTTATCTCATCTGGAGAGGCAAGGGTGGCCCACCTCCACTGGCATTCCTCACCCTCTCATAGCAGCAGTCTGTAGGCTGCACTGAGGATTGTGCCAGTGTAACATCACTGATAGGCCTTATTGGATCAATTGTGACCGCCCAAAGCATTGATCATGTTTTGAAGGTCTGTTCACACTTCATTCCTCCAGACTGTATTGCTCGTCCATCCATGAAGACTGCAATCATGCTGGGGAGGAGCCTTGATTATAATTTCATTCTCGCTGTGCAAGAAATTGTGACATTAGGAATACAGTTTGATATGAAAATGTTATACTTTATATGGAGGCTCGCATATTGATATGATGACGTTACAAGCATATGTCAATTGGCTATCTCACCTCTCATTTACAATGCAAAACTGTGCGAAACAATCAGTTTAATTCATATTACTGTTATGTATAGATAATTAGAATAAAGATGAAAAATTGTCTGAATATGTAAGAAGTAACAAGAACATCACATGTACAATCCATTAAAAAGTTGCATAGGTCACATGTGGGATTTGAATCCATGGCAGTGGATATCATAAAAAGTAAGGGATAACCACACAACCAATGTGCCATAGTGTTGGTGTTCCACAGTTACATGCACATCCAAACAGAATGAGCAGGTGTATTCAAAGCATGTCAGATGCCTGTCATAATCAACCACAGTCAGTACTACACATCATTACAAATGTTACTCTCATAATATGGTATGCAACACTCATAATCGAAATATTGCAGAAAAAAGTCAGCATATTAAAATGAACTGTTATGCCCTCATGGCAACACATCAATGCAATAGACAGTGAACCATCTTCATGTTGTTTCTATCAGACTGCATGTACTAACAAGTACTACTATATTACTAAACATCAGAAAGTATCTGTAAACTAGTCAGTGAACATACAACTTACTGAAATCCTGAGAAGTCACTGGTTTCCATAAAAATACCACATATTGCAGTTTAGTCTGAAATAACACTACAGATATATTTTCATTCCATCCATATCTATAGCTCACCGAAACTGTTTCCTTTTTATCCATATATTATTACTGCATATGGGGAAAATTTCCTTGTCAGTGGTGGTCTTTTACCCATCTCTGTACATATATTGTTGAATTCTATCTCTCTCCTTTATCTCACAGACAGATTATAATGCAGACAATTACCAAAAAAAAAAAAACAAAACTGACAACATGTATAAATTGATTTATACAGATTAATGATAACATAGGTATATGATAAAAGCAATTTATTCCACCACAATGCCAGCAGATGACAGGTTACCTTTGAAGCTAAATGTACATCAGATATACCTTAAAGTAATTAGGACTGTCCATAGAGATTCATGCAATATAACAGAAGTAAATAGGATATATTACTATGCAGCTAAATTAATAACAGATAAAGTCTTACCACAAAAACACAAGGCAGTAAGGGAAAAGAAGAGTAGAAATTGAATGTCATCATGGAAGTATCAAACAGAGAAAACTGTAAAGCAATTAAGGCAAGAAGTGTCATTGTTAGAAGAGTATAGAAGAGGGAACAGATCAAAAAAATACTCAGAAAGATAGATGTGATAAAAGCAATGCCCAGTATCAGAACAGATCAGGATCTGTCATGCACTATCACAAATAATAAACTAAAAATATTAGCAAAAAAACTAAAAAAAAATACAGATAAATATAAAGGAAAAGTACAAAATAAGCAATTTATTGATGATCAAAAAAGGTTTTATACAGAATTGGGAAACAAGTAACAGTAATTGAAACACCAACAAAAAAAGAAGAAATAGATGCATTTTAGAGAAATATCTGTGATCTATCTAAGATCTGGGATCTATCTCAGATCCTGTGGAGCATAACAAAGATGCTAAATGGATAGAAGAAGTAAAAGAAAGAATAAGAAGTTCAAATGTACAGTATATGAAATGAGATGAAGTAACAGCCAAAGAGATTGAAACAAAGCTAAGAAAAGCTCCTAATTTGAAACCCCCAGGCCCAGATGCAATAATTAACTTCTAGCTAAAAGTATTAACATCTTTACATGAAGATTTAGCCATGAGTAAGAACTATTTATATGAGCACCCTGAACAGACCCAGCCTGGTTAACAGCAGGAAAAACAATACTCCTGTGAACCTGTAAGCTATCCTTAACCTATAGACCAATATCTTGCCTTCTGATGATGTATAAACTACACACTGGAATTGATGCCGACAATAGTTTATAATCATTTAGAAGAAAACTCAATCATGACAATAGAACAAAAGGGTAATTAAAAAAAAGACATTTGTACCAAAGGATCATTTGCTAAATAAAGTCATAATGGAGAACTGTAAAAAGGGGAATAATCTCTCGGACCATTAGTCTAGTAACCTTCTATTATGAACATATGAATCAGTACACATATCTGTTATGTATAGCCATAGGTGCATGTGTGCACACATACACACACCAAATGATGCTGTCAAAGTGATGTAGCTTAAAATTCAGCTCATTGTGTGCAAACCTCATTGGGCTACAATACTGTTGTTTACCTTAGCAAAGATGGGGACTTAAGGTAGTAGATAACACATTTGCTGGAAGCTAAAAAATCAAATATCTGTTAGAGGGTGCCAAAGAAAGGCAGTTATCCCTGGAATGTAGTATGAGCAAAAATAGCACTTCCATCTCTGTAACCTGTTCTATCTCAGTCACAGTGTCTTCTTACATTCCAAATGTCTTCACCACATACCCGTAATAATGCACATCATCATTACCCCCGTCCCCCATTTTTCTACATTGGGTCAGAGTGTCATGTGAGCTATTGCAACCACTTTTGATTCAATACCAGTGTCCTATCTTCTTTGAGAATCATACCTGAGTGTTGTAGGACTTCTCTCACATAATTCATCCCTCTGTTTTCTGGATGTCTTCATTTCCTCTTCCCTTTTTTTTCCAAAACCTCTTCACCAAATTGACTTTCGTTTTCCCTCACATCTGTCTGAAACACTGTAATCTGTTTGTTTTGACCTTCTTTGCAAATGAAGCTACTTTGGCTTCTGCAATTATGTCGTCATTTTACTCATGTGTTCCACAGTGAGCATCTAACCATCATCTAAGTCACTTCATCTCCATCACTTCCACCTTCCTCAACTGCTCAGCCTTCACTGCCCAGGTTTCTGTACCATTATTTATTATCATTTATTATTATTTATTGATTTATTTATTGTCATTTGTTTACTGGGAAAATTCACTGGGCCGAAAAAGCCCATTTTCAGTGGAGGCCTGGGGAGAAAAGCTCTGCAAGACAGTTAATATAGTGGTATATAACATTCAAAATAGATAGTACATACAAGCAGTGTTAGCAAAATGGAACGATATTAAGCAAAACAACAGAGTAGAAAGGATATACATATAAAATGTGTACAGATAATTTAAGGGTACATTTTAAAACAAGTAAACTTATTGATATACAGTTTTATGATAAGCAGTCATATACAGATATTTACAGTGTAATCAAAGAGTAACAGCTAGCATAAATGGTCAGGGAAGAGTGAAACTGATTTATTGACAGATGGTTAGTCAACAATAGATAAAAAGTCAGTATTAGAGGAATCATAAGGTCAATATGACTTAGGGTGTGGGGATCAGGTTATAGATGGGTGGGAACTGGAACATCTGCATAGCCAAAGGGTGGAGAGGTGTTGGTGCAGTGATTTTTTGAAGGAGGAGATATTTCTGGAGATTCTGATAGCTACTGGGAGAGAATTCCATAGCTTGGCAACAGAAACAGAATAAAGCATGTCACTAGCTGGGAGTTTTGGTTTGGCTACTTGTAGAAGGAGTTGAATGATCTATTCGCATGGCAGTGGGATAAAAATGGATAAAAGGGCTGGACAGTCTGTGGGTTTATAAATCATTTTATGTGCTGTGGTTATCTGTAAATAGATTAGATAATTTGGGAATTCAAGACATTTATGCTGTCGTAAGGAGATGCAGTGGTGTGAAGAGTGTTTTTTGTTGGTTGCAATCTTAGCAACCTTGTTATAGTAAGACTCAAGCTTGTTTTTTAAGGAGGCTGGATGTTGGTAAGGAGAGGTGCTCCATACATGATAGAGGGAAGGATAAAGGTTGTGGTGAGAGTACTCATAGTAGAGCGGTTAAGGAAGTGTTTGCGCCTGCTGTAGAGGGTGCCTAGTTTTTGGTTTGTTTCTTTAATATTATTGTGGATGTGGAGATCGAATGTCAGGTTTTCATCAAGAATAACACCTAGTAATTTAGTGTGGGTGATAACCTCTATGCTGGTATTGTTTTGAGAAAGGATAATGAAATCTGACTTATTAACAGAAATTTTTTTCTATGGGGTAAATATTGCCAATTTGGTTTTGTCAGGGTTTAGTGCTAGGTGATTAGTGGCCATCCACTTTTCAGTGGTAGTAAAGGTGTTCTGAGTTATTTGCAGAAGTTCATATGTTGAATTAGCAGAGCAAATAAAGGTTGAATCATCTGCATATTGTACTACAGATGCATTATTAAGGGTGGAATGGAAGTCATTTATAAAGATACCGAAAAGAAGGGGTCCTAAGATAAAGCCTTGGGGAACACCTGTTGAATAGTCAAGGAATGGAGAGAAAAAGTTGAGCCATTTAGTAGATTGTTGTCTGCCTGTTAGATAATAGTGAATCAGATTAGAGTTGGGGAGACGTACCTAGGGTGGAGAGTTTACTGAGAAGTAATGGGTGGGAGACTGTATTGAAAGCCCTTGAGAGGTCAAGAAAGAGTGAAAATACAAATTTGCCAGTATTTCTGGCTTGATTAACTGTGTCCATAAAGGCTATAAGAGCATTTTTCAAGGATTTTAGAGAGGGGGCAGAGAATAGCTATGGATTGAAGTTAGAAATGTTCGTATTATTACCACCTTTGTGGACGGGAAGAATATAGCTTTTTTCCAGATAGTGGGAAGATAAGACTTTTGGAGGGATCTATTGATAAGTACGCTGATTGGATAGGCAATGGATCTAGCTGACATTTGAAGGTATTCTGGGATAAGTTGTCATGGCCAATGGAGCCAGGTTTCAGTTTTAGGAGAAGATTAGTTATAATCATGATGGATATGGGGGTGAAAGAGAAGGTGGGTGAGGAAGGGGTGGCTGTACCCTAAGAAGAATGTGTTTATGGAACATATTTATGGTACTAGAAGTAGTTTGGGGAAAGGTGGTGGTAAGTTTGGCTATAGTTTTGATGAAATGTAAGTCAAAGAGGTTAGCTATTTCACTAGCAGATTTTTCAGGGAATGAGCAGGGGTTGTTTTTGGTGGCTGATTATAGATGAGATGGAAAATTTATTTGGATTTTGTTTGTAATTTTTTTTTGGAGGCTGAAGTAATATTCTTTTTCTGTCAGATATAACTAGGCACTTAGCTTGATTACGAAGTTGTCTAAATTCTATGAGATCAGTAGGATTATTGTACTTTTCCATTTTTTCATATTTTGCCCCTTGCAGTCATGATTTTCTTGGTAGCTTTAGAGAGCCACATGGCATGCTTATTTTTTACTCTTTTTTTTGTCTTACAAGGGCTAGTTTGTTTAAGATGTTGAGGAATGTATTGCTGAGGAACTGAACAGCCTCATCAAGGGGCAGATGTTTTAGTATGTTCCAATTGATATTGCTTAGGATATCATTAAAAATTGAGGGATTAAAGTTGCTTAGGTTTCTACTTTGTTTATATTGGTGTTGGGAAGGTACTGTGCTGGTTTTATGAAGTATATAGGCTGGTAGGTGATCACTAATGCTGCAAGAAAGTGTCCCTGCTGCTGAAATTTTATTTGGGTTTGACACTAGTATCCAGTCAAGAATTGAACCAGTGTCTTTATTTCTGTTACGTCTGGTTATGTCTGTTATTCGTTGTGTAAAATTGAATAGATTGATATTAGATAATAGAAACTGACCCACAAAATCATTCCAGTTTATGTTTATGTCACCTAAGATGATTGCCTCATTATTTATGTTGTTTGATAAGCAGGCTAGAATATTTTCTAAAATGGGAATATTGTTACCTGGAGAGATGTATAGAAGTGTAATGCAAAGACACTTGGCATTGTTCAATTTGAGGAGATACACAAGTACTTCAGCTATGGAGAATTAGGGAATAGGATTGGAAAATGAGACTATGGCAAGGGTGTTAGGAAAGAGTATAAGCTATGCCTTGTCCTTTTTTGACGGGGTCTGTCTGCTCACAGCAGGCATATCCCGGGGGGGAGGAATTCTGAATCCTTTATGTAGGGCTTTAGCCAAATTTCAGTAGCAGCTAAAATGTCTGGTTTATTTAGGGATATCCAGGCATGGAAATATGATATTTTGTCTCTGATACTTTGGAGATTGTTTATTGTGAAATTTAGTAATTTAACTAGGGAGGTTGGTAGTTAGTGGGGTGGGTCCTAGGTTTGTGTGGATATCTCCACACAGGGACATAATAGATTGCTTGTATAGATAAGGGAAAGGTGGGATGTATCTTTTTGGGTCACTGAGGATACCTATATGATTGGAGGTGCTTTTGTGGGAGGGAAGAAGTTTTAGTTTGGTGAACAGGAGTATGTCGAGTGAATACAGGCAAACGGATATGTCTGAATAGCTAGAGAGAGAGATGAGAATTGTGTAGCAATTGTAGATGTACACATTTGAGGTACATAGGCTGTATGTGGGTTTTTCAGAATAGATAGGAAGCATAGTAGAAGGCAAGAAGGCATAGTGGAGAGATAGATGTGCACATGGATAGCATATTGGATAAAGTAGAATACAATTTGGATACAATGTATTTTAGGATAGTTTTGTTAGTGGTAGTATACAATTAATGTGAGGGCTGTTGTTGGAAAATGTAGTGGCTAATCCAGTGTGAGAGTAGTAGATATTGTAGAGGTAGTATCAATAAGGGTGAGACTTTTATTATTGATAGAAGGTATTTAAGGGTTTTAAAATGTTTTTGCGGGATTGGATGGGAGGGGTTGATTATTATTGGATTCTGCAGGGGGTGGAACTACAGCGGGAATATATGAAATTGATGCAGGGGTAAGTGGGAATGGGGTAGGGTGAGGGGAGCTGACTGGAGCCCAAAGTAACAGGAGGACCTTTGTTCGAATGTGTGCCAGAGACTATCAGTAAGTGAAAAGTGTATCTCACTGCTGCAGTGTTATGCTAGGCAGGTTTTGTAAAGGTAACTACAGTCCAGCAGATAGAAGTTTCTAAAGCCAGCAAAAATATCAACATAGATGAAAGGACAAGTCAAGGAGGGGGATCTGGTTGAGATGAAGTGACCTGAAAAATAACAGTCGTGAGTGTAAGGCTGAGCTGGGATGCTAGTCGATGGAAAGATACTAAGCAGTGGAGGTATGCTAAGAAAGTGAGGGGAGATTACTTAAGAAAATTCATGTAGGGAACATTGAGAGGCAGATTATGTAACAAGCAGAAGGGGTGGTTGTCATGGTGGTGTATGGTAGGTATTAGGGCAATAGCATACATGCTAAGTTTTATGCTTAAAGTTAATCACGTAACAACATACAATTACTGGAAGTCCACTGTGCCCGCAGTAGTGTGTAGACAGGTGTGAAAGTGAAGTTAAGGTGTTCTCTTATAAAGGCTTTGCACTTCAGTTTGGATGGGGAGATCAGTTGTGGCTATTACCCACAAAGTGAAGTATTTATCACAGCATGATGGAACAATGAGTCTAACAAATTAAGGAAAAACAGGTGGAATGGAAAGCGTCTGATCACTTTCCACATGAAGATTCTCTGGAGCCTTCAGTAGGAAATGAGTACAAAAGTTCATCTGGAGTTGCACAGCAAGGGAAGGAGCAAGAAACATTGGCAACTCTGATGAAGTCAATGTTGTGTAGTGATTGATGAGTGAATTCCCATATGGAAGAGCAACAGATGATGCAGGATGCAGCTGAAGAGAATATGTCACAGGAAGGTGTTCAGGAACTTTCCATAGAATCCCTGTAATATTCAGTAGCTGCCTGGTATAATTATATTAAATTGTGATGCTACAGCAATTTTCTACCATGATGACCATCTATTTTTGAAATGACCCCTCAAAGAACTACCAAGTACCCATGCAATAAAACACTGTCCTTCACTATAAAAAGTGTTGGTCATAATGTGGGTTTGGACACCTTACTTTTCAGCTTTTTTGGCATTACCCTGTCACACACTACCCCCTCACACTCAGTGCCATTTGGCTGCTGCCCACTCTGATTCTAGCTTTGACCTCCCCATTCAGACTTGCCTTCTCCTCAACCTCCCCTCCTAGATACTTGAAACTGTTATCCTGTTCTGGCATCTTCCCTTCAGTCTCAGTGTTCTGCTTCTTCTGATTTCTAAATTTGCTGCTAAGACAACTGCCTTGTCTGTGCTCAATTTCATTATATGTGACTTCAGTTTTATATTCATACCCCAATCATTTGCTGAACTTCTTGTTCACAGTCTGTCATGCCACATCACCTGCGTACTTCAGCTTTGTTGACCTGTCCCCTTCAACCACTTTGCTAATGTTGTCCATCACCAGTATAAACATCAGTAAGCTCAGACCTGAGCTTTGATGCATACCCAACCCCACTGGAAACTCCTCTGCAAGTCTGAATACTGTTAGTATGTGTGCCCTTAGGTCTTTGTACATAACCTAAACTAATTCTATCAGTGTTTCTGGGACTTTAGTACATTGCAGGACTGCCCAAATCAGCTTTGTCATATGCTTTCTCCAAGTCTGGGAATGCTCATTTGGACTCCTTCCTCATCTTTAGCTTCTTCTCCAGTATCTGTCTCACGGCCAACATTGGATTGACCATGCTACTTCCTGATCTCAATCCAAACTTCTCATCTCCTGTCTTACTTTCTGTTTATTTGTCTATCAGTCATCCTTTCATGCACTTCCTAGATGTGTGACAGTTGTTTGCTACCTCTATGCTGCCTGCAGTTGTGAATGTGTAAGGTAATGAAAAGAAAAGCCAACAACATTAGGGAACTTGATATGAGATGATATAACAAAGGACGGGGTAGCAAAATTAGAATCTCTTGCATCACCATACATGCTTATACTGCAGTTATATCCACACTAATCTATGAATAACAGCAAATTGGTTAAGCTCCACATAAAAATTGCACAAACACAAGATATCAATCAACATCTCAGTCTTCCACTGCACAGGCTGATTGTCTGTGACTGTTGTCTGTATCATGCAAACCAAGTGTTTAATAAACTGTGAGATACTAAGTGTTCTCCACAACCTACCGTACCCATAATAACTTAATCTCCTCTTTAGTAATGTATAATCTTTTTGACTGCAAATTTTACTACCCATATGTTAAATTATAATATGGCTTGAGATGTATGCAAATGTATATATGTTAAACTGTATCTTCCAATACTCTTTATGTAAAGTATATAAAGTATGTATGTAAATTTTACACTTAACTGTAAAAAGTCGAGTAATGTCTGTCTTTGTGTGGAGCTTTTCTCCCTGGGCCTCCACTGAAAATGGGTTCCTGAAACAGTCGGACTTTCCCAGTCACCAAATGTCAGTAAATAAATAATTAAATAAATAAATGCATCATGGACCACTGTGACAACTCTACCTAACTAGGCTAATGGGGACTAATGTCACTAAGAACCTGAATGTGTACAACTGTAGAGGATATGTGCAGAAATCTTTACCAGGAAGTCAAAGTTAAACACTCACATTCCTGGGCCTATAACCTCAAACAAGACTGGACTAGTCTAAAAGTACACAAAGTATAAATACATACATGCATGTACAAGCAAATAGTCAGCTAAATCCCTCCCATCAAGAAACAAACTTACCAACCATGATGTATTCAGTTACAACAAACAGAACTGAAATAAAAATCAAAAATGGTGGATGATCCCATCCAAGAGTCAGTAACCACCCACACACCCACATCAAAGTTAAAACAGGAAACTTTTGAAATAAACAAATATATTAAATGTTACAACCCATTACCGTTTAGTAAAAAATACAGCAGAAGTACACAAAATACATAACTTGTACCCATGTATTCCTCATCATGCTCCCACAGAACAGGAACTGAAAACCACTGACTTATCACAGCCTTACAATCTCTCCAAAATAAAAAGTTGCACTTACCTGTAATACCCAGCACCTATCTGGTGTATTTATGATTCACGCAGTCTTCTTGTAGTAGACTGCGGTGGTGGTGCTGCGGTAGCGTTGTCGCCTCACAGTAAGACTTTGTCCTGTTTGATTCTCAGCTAGGGCTTCTTCTGTGTGGAGACATGCGTGAATGGGCATACCTTCGTTGAAGGGTGTGCATCAGAGTCGGCAACTTGGCATGTAAAAATCTACTGCCAATCATTAGCGGACCGGAGTTCTGCTGTGGCAACCCCTAACCAGGAAAAGCCAAAAGACACAACAACAACAGTCTTCTTGTAGTAGTCTTCCTCTACAAAGATGACAATGTCAAAATGATTCCTTCAAAAAATTAGCAATGTAGCCAGTATCCATGTCACAGAGCATAGCTCAACAGGACTATTTCTCTTTTTACCAGAGAAAAGATTGCAAGAAATTCTCCTACAACTTTTCACTCTGACTGTGTGTTCTGACCTGAGCCATAAATCCTGCAAGAGGTTTAAAGCATGTCATACCTCCTACAGAGACATACCCCACCAATAATGGCTTCTGTGCCACTTTTCATAAATTGAAATTACAATCCCTTAATTGTGAAGTATTGTTAGAATGGGAATCTGTCAGACTTGAGGAATGAATCTCTATCTCTACTGCCTTGTTAATGTAAATTGTGACATTTTCACCTCTTTTCAGTGTCTCACTGAAATGAATGGTGAAGTTTTTACCTGCCTTCACATCTACTGTGGTACTGTCTTTGCCACAGAAATTTTGTTTCATCTGAAGATTCAAGTGCTTAATTAACTCCAACACTAAGATAAGAACAATGAGACCGTGTTTACAGTAAATTTCTTAAAAATTCAAATATTTTGATTTACCTTTCCACGTAGTATAACATTTCATGAAAATCCTTATAATAATTATACGTTATTCAAAATATAGGTAATGACATAATTCCTAAAAATTGTGAACTGTGTGTGAAGAATTAAATGAAAGCTGAAAACAAAAGTGTGACTGTCCATTTAAGGGAAGTAGTAACAGATATTCTATACCAAACTGGATCCTGTCCTCTTAGCCAAACTATATAAGCACCTCAGGTTGCTATCCTGATATAATTACTGATCATCTTTCAAAATTGATAGTACAACACCATGGCAATGTAAACAAAACAACCATAAATAACCAAGTACCCAATCCAACTTCATTTAAAGGGACAAACCCATCATTTAAAATTCATCCTGAGCTCTTCCAGTGAAGGGGCATTCTTATCCTCACCCACTGTATTAATGTATACACTACTCCTTCCCACTTTCGTCCAAGTAGCATTGCCCAGAATTGTTTTCATTCTGCCATGAAACATAATATTGTTGAAGTTTTGTTCCCTGTCAAGCTTCTGTAATGCTGGATAATTTCACTGTATGCATTTGCTTTGTCTTCTTGTCCATATGAAGAAAGATGTAATCTCTAGCCATTTGGCTATAGATGCTTGTAAACAGGAAAGGTTGCTCCAAAGCTGTATCTTTTTTTTCTTTTAATTACTGGCAGAACACCAGATTTCTCTGCAGACTATTTTATCTCCGTACAAACTGCACTTCTGGTTGCACGTACGTTTATCTTACAGGTTATCATTTATAAATGTAGTAATTTCAAATTCCAGGACTTGCTGCATTTGTAAATTATAACTTGTGGGGAAAAATCAAAAAGAAAAAAAATTGCTCTACACAACCATCAGTTGCCTGATAATATTCATGGTTTGTTCAATTTGAAAAGAAAAGAAACAGCATTGCTAAATTGGCATTCTGCGATTGTGGTAAAGCAAGTGTGTGCTTACTGGATGTGAAACTGCAGTTTAAGATAAATGATATTATCTTAGAGAATGCCCATCATAAAAAGAAATCTCTTCTATTCCCAATACAAGAAAGCATGCCAAAGAATTCCATGTAATGGCTAAAGTTATTTGCAGTCATACCTCTCTACTACTATGCTCAAGAATTTTGAACAAAGCCAAAAATAATGAGGGACAAAGGGCCAAAATCTGCAACATTTTAAACATTACATTAGTTCACCTGAAAGGGTAAAAGATCAACAAGTTTTGTGTCAGGATACTTTTTCTCAGCAATAAAGTATGAAACTGTAATGTATGTATTGACTGATTGCAATTTTCAACCATTTCTGAGAAAAGCAAAAGTTTATGTGAGACAATGCAAAAATAAAAGGCAAAAGCAGGCAAGTTCTGCACAATTAGGGCCAGTTCAGAGGTAAGCTTGCCATGGGACATTCTGTTGAAATGCAAAAGTGAAGTATGAACTTTTTATTTTGAGCTGAGTACATACATTATTCATATACAACTAGTCTCATACTACATTTATTTTGTAGTTTACTTTAGTATGTGATGGGTGAGAGGATTATTTCTGTTTCTGATAGCTATTCATCAGGTGACTGGCAGTGCATATAAATTCTGACGCTGAGATTTTCTTGGATTCACAGAACAACATTTTTAAAATATAAATTGATGCTATTCATTCATGTGTGTTTTTGTATATTTGTGTGTGTGGGTATC